>NC_056749.1:398764926-398932426 GCF_019279795.1 Protopterus annectens
GAAAAGCAGCCTACCACCCAGGTCAATCAACCTGCCTGTGGTGGCTGTAGACATCACCCATGCCTCATCAATGTCAGTTGAAGGTCAGGTCATCCATTGCAGCTTATGACAGTTTGCACAGTCATCACCTGCACATGTACAGTAGTGAGCAGTGCAGACACAGTGGAGCATACAGAAAGCATGAGGGAGAGGTGCCATGACTTCCACTCAGTCCTCAAATGTGGTTTCATACTGGGCAGAAAGCAGGTTAGTAATCCAGTGACAGACACATACTACCCCTAACACGTTGGAGGTGATTAGTGTACTGCATGGCATACATGATGACAAAAGTGAGGACCCTCAATGCCTGCATTGTGCTATGACATATTGCGACCTGGAGTGCATCAACCTGCTGAGGATATTGGTGGGATACTTTGTAGCTATTTCCTACATGATGGGTTGTGGTGGACTGTCTACCATGGACTTTGCCACACATGTGGTCACTGCTTCTCTGGATATGTCCTCTAGGGCTGGTTCACAAAGGTCATGGAGTACCACATTGTCATCACTACCTACTGCTGGTGAGCCTGCAGTGACAGAATGGGTATGAGTTGGCCTCACAGACATAGCCTCTGTAGTGGTCCTTCACACACCCCATCATGAGGCTGTTACAGTCACCCAGTAAAGCATCATCCTTCTTGTTATCAGGTGTTGATGATGGTGTCACTTCATGATTATTATGTCCACAGTCTACAACCTAACCTAGCAGTCTACCCATGTCACCAGTGACATCTACATCTGTACACTGATCCACCGTCTAGTGCACGTGTGTCTCCCAGTGCCAGTAATGTGCAGGCACTCAGACCATCTTACCTCCAACATGAAGCTCTGCCTCTTCACTACACAGTATACCCAGCTTTCCCAAACTCCAATTCACATACCCTAATAACTTCTACTTCTCCTAGTCCTTTCTCCCTTCCACCTAAACAGTTGTTGCTGATCCTAGGCACTGTGGCCAACCCTACAGTGTAAATGATAACAACCATATCCTGTCCAACCTTTTGCATCATATGGATTAAATAATATTTGATCCGAGCATGGCTAGTCAATGCAATGTGTTCTTTGTTGTCTCTGTTCTGGTCCATGTTTGTGGACCATGCACTACTTTTCTGTCAGAACAATGGTGTATTGAGACCATCTCAGTCTCACATGAGGTTCCCCTACAGCCAGTTTCTCCAGTGGCTTCTCACTTGACACCTTTACTCTGCTTCTGGCACTGATCTGTCAGGCACTTAAGTTTTGAGTCCATGCTTTAGCTGTTTGCATACAATTGTGTTGTCAAACATAACACAGATGATTAATATTCTGCTGCAGGTGTCTAGAACATAACACAGTGTGCCACCAGCTGTATTTAGGCATCAGAATCAGGTTTCAGCACTCCAAACACATGCTTGATGACATTTGAAGTCTGCACCAGTGTGATGCTGCATTACATCTCAGCCGTGTTCTGATGGTTGTGCATAGGTGTCATGTGCCATTGGCCTGGAGCATATCTAGCATTACTTGCAAGATATACCAGTGGCAACCTTTATGTGTGGACTGCAGTCAACATAATTGCTAGTTTGATAGTGAAGCCTGATTGTGGGGATGTATGCAATTACCAGTTAAATTATCCTGTGGAAAATTGCTCCACACAGATCACTGGTGTAGGTCAGATGTGTTCCAAGTGTGGGGATCTTGGGAACTGCCTGGATGGCAACCAGGCACATTTTAAATACTATCCTATGCATTTCACTCCTCTTGGCAGTTAATGGAGTTGAAGCCCTTCTGGCTGACACTCTTGATGCCATGTGCACCCATATACGATCTTGATGGCAATGTGAATGAAGCTAGTGGCTCCTAAAACTTCAGGGGATATGGGCTGTTTTACACAATTCCTGCATGGTGGCGATTTGCTGTTCTAAAGCCAGTGGGGACCACATATGCTTCTTCACATACAGCAGTAAGATATCAAGGAACTGTTGTAGGATTCATGAAGCAGATGCCACAAAACTCCTACTGTGTCCCATGATGGCTGCTGGAAAGTCCCCATAAAAGGATGGTAAATGATACATGTACCTTAGCATTGATAGGGATAGGTATTCCATGCATCCCATGAGGTTTCATGTGAAGACAGTATATGTCAGCAAGTTCCTAGCTGGTGCTCCTATTGACAAACTAGCATTCTTCTGTGTCACAGTCATGGATATCATTGTAGGTTAGCTGTGGATGGGACCTATCTGGTATGTGGAGGGTGACAAAGTGCACTGTCTCATGTATTGGCTGTGAGAATGGTCCTTAATGTATGCCATTAACTTAATACAGATGCTACTTCAGTCTGTCTCTCTTTTCAACAGGACGTTGCACTGTATAGATTTGCTGCTTGATATGGTTCTCATCATGCAATTTGTTTATCATTCTGAATTGCTCGTCCATTTTGCTTACTCTCATTTATATTCACGGTTGGTGTCATTTCCATAATGCCCCTTATTTATGTATCTTTACATGGTCATTTGCATATGATGCTGACTGTGCTAGTGTCCATGATATCATGATTCTGCTGCTTGTATCTCTGAATACCTACATTCTGTGAATTGCTGCTTATCACATTATTTTGCTTAATGCAGTACAATATTTGTTTCTAAATCATAGTACTTGCCCCTATAATTTAAAATATCAAAACTTAAAACCATGGCATTCTTTCATTTAGCTGAGCTGCTGTTTAGGATATGTGGTCCTTTGTCTTGGTTAGCCTATTAAGTTAAAACTGTATATGAATAATGTAAACTGGCCACATTATTCAGATTATTTTAGCAACATAAGTTTAAAGGAGAACATGTACCCTTTAATATAGTTCATCTTATCCAGATGTGTTTTATCCAAACTGGATCACCTAGTGGTAGTTTTGTACTCAGAATATCTTCCACAACTTTTATTTTCTTCACTTTCGTTTTTGCTTGCCGTAGAACATGAAGGTTTCACCATCTTTTTGTGATTTTAAAACCTTGCCTTCTTTCAGAAGAAAATTGTCAAAAACTGCATGACATAGTGCCAACAGCACTGTTTCTGCAGTTTTGACTGTTAGTAGAGACATTGCTGGGGTGAGATGAATGGGTCAGCCGTCCTAGGTGCAAAGTCTTAGGGTGCACGATTGGCAAATCGCAATCGGTTTTCAGTGCATTTCAGCAATTAGAAATTAATTGTATTTGCCATCAAAACTGAAGCACTGTAGTGCTCCATGTGTGGCATAAACTGCAGCAGCTGTTTGTTACAAATGAAGCAAGCAGTTTGCTGCTATAGTTTAAAAGGAGAAATCAGCTCCTGTTTGTTTGCACCTCGGTTATGACAGGAAGTGCTGGGACTGCCAGATCAGGGAACAACACCAGGAACCAAAATAACTAGCTACACCTCTAAAGCATACAAAACAGTTATGTGAAATTCCTTTTCATTTAGCTGTTGGAGAACTCTTTATATGAAGATAAAAGATCACGTACACTTCAGCATTACATAAACTGTTACATAGTCTCATTTTTGGCCTTTGTAGTATACTGCAAGTGGCATTTATCTGGGCTACAAGTTCTAAGAAGTGGCAGCTGTCAGTCAAAGATAAAGGAGCAATGGTACTAGAGGTCTTGCAACTCTGATACCTAAGCAAGATTGTGGCTGGCGCGGGGGAGGGGTGTGTCTAAAATCAGCTAAGATTTAAATATTAAAGAAAGCTCTACAGTTTACCTTTTACCTTCTTTGTTTGAAAGAAAATATAAATGTACCAGGAAAAGTATTTTAATGCTTTATAAGTAATGTGGATCTGAGAAATTTAGTGCAAAATAAACAATGACACTGTTTCCAAGGACATTTATTAGTGCACTGATCTCAATGGACCATTTGCAGGCACTGCCTGGGTGAATAGGATCACATATGAAATTAGAAAAACATATGTACAGATGCAAAGATATGCTAAAAAACAAATGAATATATACATATTCACAGATGCAGAAATATGCTACGACATTTAGTTCAAGAAGCAGTTTACAATGTTAAAACATAGATAGCTAAATGCTTAACAGATCATTATGAATAAGATGTAGCCATAATGACTGAGCTGGCTTATGCTACTGGGATAGCAGCATATCATTATATCAAAAAGTATGAAGGCATTAGAATAGGCAAATGAGAAAAGTTGCAGGAAAGGACACACTGTTACTATGACTATATTTAGGCTGTGTTAAGAGAACAGAAAGTGCATTGTGGGAACAAGACAAATAAAATGGCTAACAAAATCATACTGGTATGGCAGTCCTCAGTATGGCCATTTTGGACTGCTTCAAATAATACAGCACAGAATTTCAAAACATGATGAAAAATATTTTTTCTGTAGGACGTTTTCAATTAGCTAGCTGCACTGGTAAGTAACCTGCTTTCCTGGAATCCTATCTTTCATGCATCTCTAAGAGGTCCAGTAGTTGATAAACTATATAGCAAAATTACATATTTATAATATTTTGGATACATGCATGACTTCCCCATCAAAATCAGATGCATATTATGATTAAGAATTGAAGAACTTAGCACTTCTAAATTAGATATGTATTAGTTTTTAAAATTTTGGTTCACTGCAAGAGATGTCCTAGAGGCTATATTTTATTTTTCGCAATGATCATTACTTTAACTTTTTAGTCAGGCACATATATATCCACATCTGGACTCAAAAGTCTAGAAAACTTAATAAATTACTATTTTAGTCTTCCAAGTCTGACACCCTCGATGGTGGCGCTGCGCTAGCGTTGTCACCTCACAGTAAGACGCTGTCCGGTTAGATTCTCAGCTAGAGTGTCTTCTGCGTGGAGACATGCATGAATGGGCGTACCTTCATTAAAGGTTCTGCATCAGGGCTGGTAACTCGGCAAGTAAAAATCAACTACCAATCATTAGCGGACCGGAGTTCCGCTATGGTGACCCCTAACCGGGAAAAGCTGAATGACACAACAACAAATCTTCCAAGTCTGACAACAAAAGAAGTACATCTTCCAGAGAATGTCACAAACTCATTTTCTTTTTTTTTTCCATAATAAATCTTTATTATTATATTATTTTCATACACAATGAAGAACAAAAATAACATATATTCACAAAACAAAAACCATTATCTAATATCACTAATAACCACACCCTATATACAATATTTACAAGAATGCTTCCATGTAACACATTTAAATATAAAAAAAACATGAGTAAATGCAAGTAATAGACAGTTGATTACGAAATTCTCCCCACACACATAAATAATTATTTATTTCCAAGTTGAAAATACTATGCTAGTATGATATTAAAAATCTGTTCCCAAATTTTTGGATTGTTAACATTCTTATTATGTGGGTTTAACAGTAGTTTATGAGCCAATATATGTTTTGTCGCTAGAACTCTAAAGTTTTGCCATGAAGTTTTAGATGGGTCTAACCAATTTGTAGCTATATAAAGCTTCATTAATAAAAAAAAATTAATATATATAATAATTTGTGATTTAGGGATCTCTTTCGGGGGAATATGCAGAATTATAAATTTCCATGATAACGTACTTTGGTAACCCACCTTCTGAAGTTGAATCTTAAGGGAATTCCAAAGTTTGAAAATACATTTACAACTCCAGAACATATGAAGAAGATCAGCTGGTTGATTTTTACAATATGGACAAGTTGGGGAATCTTAAAAAGTTTCCATTAATAGCCAATCTAACTTTGATTGATATATATAAACATCTTGACAGTTCGGCCAACCAAATAAGACAAGAACTTAATTTACCTAAAAATTATCTAGTTATTCTGAGACAAATTAGAGAACTCACTATAAGTTATTTTAAAAATTTTAAACCGGAAGAAGAGGCTGTAAATAGATGCTCTTTGTTGTGGCAAGCTCTCCAACAGGATACTAAATATATCACGACAGCAAATCAATTAATTAAAGAATTTAAATTTCATGATAAAATTTTGTTATCAAACTATTGGGAAGAGAAAATTTTACTGACAGATAGAAGTAATATGTTAAAAGCAATTGACTTGACCATCAAATCTACTTCTCTTCAAAAATTAATATATACCCAGTTGATGATTTGGAACAATGCATATTATACACGCCTTGTCCTGTATAAATTTAGTCACAAACTCATTTTCTGATGGCAGATATCTAACACTAGTGATCATATACTGGTTTATTTGAAGTATGTAATGTCATTAAAGACATATAAATTGATAGTTTAAGCAGGTTTCACTCAAGCATTAATTTATAATTTTCCCTTGATTTTAATGGATATCAGTGCAGACTTCATCCCACTACTGCACATCAGGTGAAATTTCACCATTTCATTTGCAAAAGACACATTCATCTGCCAGCACCAGTGGCACAGAGGGATAAAGCCTTGTCTGCGGTCCAGGTAAACTTAGTCCAAATAGCCATTTGGTGCTTGATGATGCAAGCAAGGAGGATGGGTGTGCTTATCCTGGGAGGAAGTGTACACATTCGGGAAGTGTTCTCATGGATGAATTTCCTGATGGTGACTGGGTAAACAACTGTGCAGTATTGACTGAAATCAGCCCTTTTCAAAAGTGAGAGGTAGTTTAGTGCTGATACCCATGGTGTTATTGGGTGGTGCATGTGTGGAAAAGAAAACACTTCTCTGCAGTTGTATGATACTACCCTAAGTGTCATGATCTGTTCATTGAGCCCAAACATAGAATAGAGGTAGTTCAGGTGTGGCTAGTTGATCTTGGTACACCCAGTGGACAGGGAGAGGCTCTGGGAGTGGCTGAGGTCAACTACAGAGAGCCAAAAATGAACCAAAGAACAACGGAATCTAAGTCATATGTTGCTATTTTTTGGATGCCATCATTACCACCATTTCAATTATTGACTAATGGTCAACGGAAAACACACAGGAGGATATAGTCATCACATTAATTTCATTCAGGTCCTTGTTTTTCTATACTATATAATGCCTTGGTGTTGGTTTATAATTATTCTGATGAAGTCTTTTCGGAGATGAAAGTGCTCAGTGTTTTATGGTATAATATTAAATTGTTTCTAAACCACTTGTAGACCCTCTATGACATTTATTTTTACTATTTTCAAGTATTTTTGGTTGAAGTTGCACCTATTTTGTATCTTCCAAGTTTCAACTGTTGATTAAAGGCTTCTATGGATTTCCTGGATGAATTTCCTATTTACAACACTTGGGCAGAACGTTCAGATTTCAGTCAGCTTAAGGAGGACATTGCATCATTAAAAGGCGAACTTAGTAGACTGATTGAGCTTTTCACCCAGTCAGAAGAGAGAGAGGACAGAGATTTCTTAAGGAAAGGGGGCGTAGCAGCTTCCTCTCCACTGATGAGTTCTGTACATGCTGCTGATAAATCAGAGTAGAAATTGCAGTTTTGGATCTAAATATAAACTTTAGAGCCATTTCTTCTCAGCCTGTGTTGAATGCTGACATTTCTTCTACTAATCGGGAAACTGAAGCAGCTGCAAATGAAGAGTTCTTGTTACAACAGCTGCAGACTTATGCATAGGCTGCAGGTACTGTTTTTCTTCAGACTAATGAGTTTGTGTCCTATACTTGAGCAGCCAGGATCTGAAATGCTGAAAATAACAAGGACAATGCTAAACTCAGTTTTAATACTCTTTTAGATAAAACCTTTGGTTTCATACTGTGAATGCTGAAAACTATACAGCCAACCTTGATGTTAACCAGAGTGTTGGTTATACTTTAAATTTTGGTATTGCTAGGTTGGGAAGACCAGTTTGTATTTAAAAGTTCCTTTGCCAAAAACCTACATTTATATGTAAGTTCTTTGGATGACATATTTATTTTATGGGGAAGTGAGGTACATGAAATCCATAACTTTGTAGAGTAGTTGAACAATACTATGGAGTTTTTAAAATTTACATACTCTTGGAGTAGAGAAAATATAAGTTATTTGGACACACACATTTCCGGCATATCTAATGGTTTTAAGTCTAACATTTTTAGGAAACTAACTTTTTGAAACTCCTACATGCACTTCACCAGCTGCCACCCTAGTTGGCAAAAAAAAAAGAGCTTTGCGAAAGGACAAGCCATTAGGGTGATTCATATGACCTCCCTGAGGGACATGTGGCTCAAGTTAGCAAAGTTAAGGGAAATGTTTTTAGCAAGGGAGTACCCTGGTCATATTCTAGATAACTTGTTATTAGAAGTGTATAATGACTGGGAGAACAGATATAAACACTTCTAGGCACTGGACTCACTGCATCTACCAACAATTTGGAAGATAAATATGAAAGGACCTGGTAGTACAACACAACCAGTTCTCCACAGAGATCAAATTACATAATTAAAAGAAACTGGTGCATTTTTAAGACTAACTCTGAAATATATTAGTTTGTAGGGAATGAACCCACTTTTATTACTAAAACAGCACTTAATTTCAAAAGATTAATGGAGAACAAATATGGTACAGTTTCAAAGGCAATTAAAGGAACTATGAGATCTAGTACTAATGTACGAACCTATGTGGGTGTTGTAAACAGTGTACTTACATCACTAGGAACCAGGCCCTAACATCAGGTAGTACTGTGAATAGCAGAATAACATTTCAGGATGGCAACTGCGCCACCTCAAGAGTGATATATCTTGCTTACTGTGTTGAATGTTTAGCATTTTATGTTGGCAAGAGAACTTGCCTTAAAGACATGTATATATGAACACACACATATGACAGTGCCAACAAAAATTAAAACAATGCTCTATTTAAATATTCTATTGTATGTCAAGGATTTAAGAAGCTTTGCTTTGATATCCTCGGAAAACTTAGGTTGGACCCAAGAGGGAGAGATTGGAAAAACTTTTTAAAAGTGACGCCAATTAAGTGGCAACTTAGAATTGTTACAATATTCCCCTCTGGTTTAAATGACAATGTGTCTATTACTCCTGTGTTAAGTACAAAAGCTACTAAATTATTGTTTATTCAACCATCACTTACAATTATAATGTTGTTTGGTAGATTTGCATATACACAGATTATATGTGTGCTTTGTTTGTAACAAGAGTGAAGCTTTCTATGCACTAACTGTCTCACGTCCCTGGGTTCTTTAAGAGAAAAAATATGAAATGAACAGGTTCAATTGAATCATTAAATACAGCCAATCAAAATTGTGTTTTAGATACTATATAATGCCTTGGTGTTGGTTTGTAATTGTTCTGATAAAGTGTCTTGGGAAATGAAAGTGCTCAGTGTTTTATGGCAAAATATTAAATTGCTTTTAAACCATTTGTGAACCCATGGCATTTAACTTCACAAATAGCTATTTTGTTTTAATGCAGCTTGTTATTATTATGTTTTTTTTCACTTGACTCTTCAATTCTTTCTTTCTTTCTTATTTTTTTTGCAATTACCAACTTTTATTCAATACATTAGCTTTCAACAAACTTTCAGATGCTAAGCAATTCAAGCTTAACATTTCTAAAACAAGTACCATGCTAAGTATGTAAGAAAACAATACTATCAAATTATGTGCATCAATTCAAATATCTGTTGTCTATCTTAAGATTTTACTGTCTAGTATTTTCTGCTTCTGTGGTTACCCTATTATTCAGTTTTGGGACCATGTGGATTTACCCTCATTTCTCTGGCATTGTTATGCTACATTCCCTTATATTGCATTATATTTGCCTGATGGCAGAAGGAGATAATGCAGCTCGCACTTTGTGTGCATTAATTATTTTACTTTCATCCCTACTTTCCCTATCACTGCCTCAGCATTTCCATATGCTCTCTTGAACACATCTGTGGATTCTCTTCCCACCACCCATTCCATCTGTAAATTCCATAAGTCGATAGGCCTCTTTGTGATAGAGTATCTCTGGAGATTGGTAGTCCCCCCTACAATCTACTACATGTTTTCACTCCTCTCCCGCCATCCTTCCTGTTTAAGACAGCCACTTCATATCTTCCCAACATGTTTCTGTGCACGCAATTCATGCCTCAGGCCTCTGGTGTAAACATTATATGTATGACAGTCTAGTGTTGTATATAACTTAAGATATCTGGTTAGCTTCAGATAAATGGGCATTTGATACAAATGATCAAATGAGTACACATATTTTCAGTAGAATAGATTAATCCACATATCTACACATTAATTATCAGTTTTAGAGATTTCTGAATGGATCAAATGAGTTGGATATTTTTAAGAAGAGATAAACATGTGCTGAAAACTGACTTTGTTCTCATATTTGCTTGAGAATATACATTCACATTATATTGGAGATTAGTAGTTGCATACATCAGTTACAGAATAAAACTTGCGTTACTTTATTTTACTTATACCAGGTTTGATCAATTAGTGACCCACAAACAATATACAACCAGTTGACATGCTACAGTGTAGATCTGGCTGTGAGTGATCATATTGTTTTCTCCTTGTACTTTGGTTACTTAGTTACACTAAATTGTTCACAAATTTGTCGTTATTCCTGTGGTCCAAGATGATGGTTTAAAATGGTCAGAAAAGACAAGGTCACTTACTGAGTTAACCAATACATGAAAGAAAATTAAAATTAATAATGCTGAAAAAGACGCTTCATGGAATTGGCCTGCTGAAGTATTACTATAAGATCCATATTTTTTATTTATTTTACATTTGTTAACCGGGAAAGTCCGACTGGATATAGGTCCATTTTTAGCAGAGTTCATTTTGGAATTTAGTCTCATTAAAGTTCTTATTGCTCCTAATAGTTTTGAAGGTGGATTATTGAGGGATGTCATTTTTTTCCTGAGTATATAGGTGAGGAAGTGGTCACTGATGTCCTCAGGTAGGGTGCCTGCTTTATATATATATGGGGATGATTGCTTATTAGTATCCAGTCTAGGATACTTTCTTTTTTGTTAGGCTTACTGAGTCTAGTGGTGGAAGATATGACCTGGGTGAAGCCATGTAAATTTATACGGGTGGTGGGGAAGTCTGAGGTACAGGTGTTCCAGTCGATATTAAAGTCCCCGAGAATAATAGTTTCTTGGGGGTAATTAATGGACAGCCATTGGAGGATGCCCTCCAGGGTATTTGTGTTATTACCTGGAGGAATATAGATGCACACAATGTTTATGGATTTGATTTTATTAATTTGTAATTTAGTGATGAGTATTTCTGCATTTTCAGTTGGCAGGTCATGTGGAGTACTAGTTTTGGTTACTTCTAATGTGGATTTATACAGGATGGCTAGCCACCCCCCCCTCCTAAAGATGCAGTCTAGCCTTAACATATTATAACCTGGGGGTATAACTTCATTATCAGTAGTAGTGGGTTTGAGTCAGGTTTCGGAAAGGCACAGTACATCAGGGGAACGTATATCCAAGAGGGCATGTAAGTAATAAATTTTATTATTTATACTTCTAATGTTAAGGTGACATACTAGGAGTGAGTTGGAGGGCTTGTTTTTGGTTTCTCAGGTTAGTAGGGGTCTTATTTGTGGGGCTGATAGTATCAGGAGGGCTTGGGCCTGGGTTAGGGTGGATGCCAACGAAATAAAGGGCCAGCACCAACGGAGGTTGCCCAAAATATAATTTAATGTACATAAAAAAACTAAATACAACTAAGGGGTATAAATTACCTCCAAGTCAGCACAAAAGTGCCATAAGTAAGCAAAGTCAGCACAAAAGTGCCATAAATAAGCAAACCGGTTTCAGCTATACAAGCCTTCTTCAGTGCATGATTTAGTCAGTCAGTCAGTTTTTTGACTGTTTGAATCATGCACTGAGTTGGATGTGAGGTGGGGTCGTAGTTGATTAAGGTAGATTGATAGATTATGAGTACTGGTTGTGGATCTTGGGTAGTGAGAGCCTGGGAGGTGTTGCAATTCATAAGCTGTGAGAAGATAGAAAATTATTACTGGGGGGTACTAGCCAGTAATAAGGCTTTGATTTTGTGGGAGTGGTGCAGGTTTGTAGAGGCATTGTAGAGATATTTAAATAAAGCTTGTTTAAAGGTAGAGTTGGGAAGGTTATTAATTAGTTTAGCGTAAGAGGCTGGAAAGAGTTTGAATAGTAGGACTGGGTCCAAAGAATGAAAGGAGGGTTATTAATTAGTTTAGAGTAAGAAGCTGGAGAGAGTTTGAATAGTAGGATTGGGACCAATGAATGAAAGGGGTAAGAGCTGATTGTTTCTGATGAGGGGGAGTGGCAAGTTAAGTATAAATTTAGCACTACTGGGGGCTGGTGGAATTTGGGGGCAGGGTGGGTCGCAGAGCGAGCCCGTCAGGGCAAGTGGAGCAGGGCTAATACAGAGACAAGAAGTTTTCCTGGCTTGAAAGTATATAGTGAGTACAATTAGCAGAAAATGTATTTTTGTTTTTATCCCTACCTCTATTAGCTAATCAGTACATTGCCAGCTATATTGTTTAAGCTAAGCCACTGAACAATAGCCGTTAGCCAATTTGTGGGTAGTTATTTTGCTCTGCAGTTGACTAGGGGGACACTTCACAGTGCTGTAGACCCAGGGCTTTTGGTATTTACAGGCTTTATAGTTATGCAATATTACCCTTCACAGATTTAAGGTGTAGTGGGGCAGGACTGCTTTAGATTTGCCGTTTCAAACTTCCACAGGCTGTAGTCTGTTTATCGGTGCTGGCCTTTCAGGGATAATGGCAGTATGGTGGGGATAAGCACCTGATAAGAAATATTGAGATAGAACACTAGAAAGATGTGTCATACATTTATCGGCACACTTAGAGTACTTAAGAAAGTGAAACAATCGCTGTAATATTATCAATTCATCTTGCTAATTCACTGGGATTTCCATGTGCCTAACGTACTTTTACCATAAAAAATGTTGCAGCATTTGTGGTGCAAATTAGTGCAATAGTTAACTACAACAAATACATTACATCACACTTTAAAAGTCCCAGAAAACATCACAAATTTCAATACTACATAAGCGACTAGCCCAGAAATGAAAGATGGTGTAAGATACCATTAAAAACATCACCGATATGCGACTAGACAAGTAATAATAGATTGTTTAAGATAACATCACAAAAAGTCCCAGAAACATCACAAATTTACTTATACATATGCGACTATCCCAGTAATGATGGATTGTTTAAGATATCACAATATATACATATATATCTAAGCATGCGACTCGCCCAATAGTGAGATTCTGATTAACACAGTACAAGTAGCATGACTTACTCGCTTAAGAAAGTACACAGAGTCAGCATACGCATTGCTGGTAGTTTTAAAATGCACTGGATTGAATACTATTGTTTACAACATAATTTTAAGCAGATCAAATATTATAGTTTAGAAAAAAGAAATCTACATTACAGTACATACCATTTTAAAATTGCAGCATACTGGGTCAACATCACTAGGGCGTTTGAAAAATGGCGCCTACAGTAGTGGGATATGAAACCTCACTTGCGTAGAGGAGAGGCGGGGCTAGTACTGACTAAGAGACAAGGTTTCCTGGCTTGAAAGTATATAGTGAGTAGAATTAGCAGAAATGTATTTTTGTTTTTATCCCTACCTCTATTAGCTAATCAGTACATTGCCAGCTATATTGTTTAAGCTAAGCCACTGAACAATAGCCGTTAGCCAATTTGTGGGTAGTTATTTTGCTCTGCAGTTGACTAGGGGGACACTTCACAGTGCTGTAGACCCAGGGCATTTGGTAGTTACAGGCTTTATAGTTTTGCAATATTAGCCTTCATTGATTTAAGTTGTAGTAGGGCAGGACTGCTTTAGATTTGTCGTTTCAAACTTCCACAGGCTGTAGTCCGTTTATCGGTGCTGGCCTTTCAGGGATAATGGCAGTATGGTGGGGATAAGCACTTTCACAGATTTAAGCTGTAGTGGGGCAGGAATGCTTTAGATTTGCTGTTTCAAACTTCCACAGGGTGTAATCTGTTTATCGTGTCTTCATATAGCTTTTTTGAGTACAAACTGTATACTACAATAAATATTAACTTGTTAGTTCCTTTTCGCATTAAAGTAAGGATTATTGTTAACTGTTAGCTAAATAAAAATTTATCAAATCTCAACACCTTACTCAGTGCTATAGATTCCCCTGTATGTCCTGACTGAACTACTTCTGCTTTAGAATTTTTCATCACAAGACTGACCATAATTCAGGATACGCTGTACTACTTTACAAAAAGAAGGCGTAGCTCACAGCATTGCCCATAACTTTCACTCAATATTAAAACAAAGTTAAGTGCAGATAATCAGCTTGGAAGAAGTGGAAAAGGAACCCTAACAATACATAGCTACACCAAACCTGTCTGAGTTAATGGAAGGAAAATTGCAACAAATACTGTAAGAACTCTACACCTTAACCAGAAACAGGGAGCAAACTGGTCTAGACCCAATCAATTTTAAAAAGAAATAAAACACTTAAGAGAGATATTAAATAACATCTTCTGTCAAGAATGAACCAATGACATCGAATCACTCCAGCTTTGCTGATTATTCTCACTTTTTGCAGTCTTCCATAACAGACACAATGCAAGCCTTTCCAACAATGTTCTCCTGCCCCAAAGAAGAACAAGAAATAGGATCTTATGCAACAACCTTTCACTTATCTAAAGTTTCAGTAAAACAGACCAAGTCCCTACTTCTCAAACTCAGCAATTCTGGATATAAATCCAACTATCTTCATCCCACCTGCTAAAGGTTTACAGCTGAAAAAGATTGTAAAACACTTACTCATATCATTAACCTCTATCTCACCTCAGGCACTGTTTTACCAGCATGCAGGTATTTATTTATAATCCCTGTACCTAAAGGCACTTCTGGTAACAGGCAGATGGAATACAGACTAATGTCTATGTGCCCTATTACCAAAGTACCTGAAAAACTTTTATACAAGCAACTCCTTAAGCATATTAACAGCTACGGCATGTTATGTGATGCACAGGATGGCTTTCAGAAAACCTTCAGTACTTTTACTGCCCTGGTAATGGCCACAGATACTATTTATTGCAACCTGAATGAGGAACCTATTACTTCTGCTCTCTTTATTGACATGACAAGGACTTTTGAAATGGTTAACATTACCCTTCTTCACAACAAACTCAAAAGTCTCAACTTTGGTGATAACGACATTTGCTTTTTTTTTTCAGAATTTGAGTCCATAGCAAATACATCAATCTCTACTGCTGGTAAACTTAATAAAAGTGTGGTAATTTCTCTTCTCTTCTCTTCGTTAATGATTTTCCCCTAGAATTACCAAATCTAAAATTAAAAATGTAAGCAGATGATATGCTGCTCCTGAAATCCAGTGCTAACAATTCTGGCCTGCAAACCAAGTTACATGACATTTTCAATCAGTTATACATGTGGTGCACTGCTAATAGACTACTAATTAATATCAAGCAAACCAATGTCATGGTCTTTTCCTCAGCCAAAAAATTGCTCATGATTCCTCTATTAGCAGACATTAATGGAACATTATACTTAATGTCAGTGAACACAGGTACCTAGGCCTAATATTCAACCCTAGCCTTGCTTTACCACTCACCTAGATTGTGTAACTAATAAAGTAATTCCTCAGTTAAAGCTATTTTGCAAGATAAGCTGCCTCCTTTCACCTGCTGCTCACAGGATTATTGGTAAAAATATTTTAATATCCAAACTTGAACATGATCTTCCTTTTCTCGTTATGTTTTTAGCTCACAGTATTCACAGAATTCAGACTGCTGAGAATAAAATATGCACATTCATTCTGCTAGCAGACACCCAGGTACACCACTTGCAATTTGCTAAAAAAATCCAAATGACTATCAGTGCCTCATAGAGGTACATTCCTAAAGTAATTTACAAGGTGCTAAAACACAGTCTCTGCTCCCCTTTATGAGTAAAACTACCTTTACAAGAAAACCATTATATACTCAGAAGTACACAGCAAAACAGTTTCACTTTAGTACACCCTCCATTTAAAACTGTTTTAGGTTTGACACCCTTCTCTAGACTGGGCCCTGCTACCTGGAAATGCCTTTCTACAGACAATCAAAATCTAGAAACCATTTAAAACTTCAAAGATGCACTTAAAGAGCATCTCTTCACTGAATCTATCTGCAGCTGTTACCGTGACACTGGTTAGATAATATAAAATCCTGTATCATGAATAATGCAATACATTTAATAAACGTTTCTCAGCTTCTTAATATGGCATCTTATATGCAAATATTTCACATGTATATAGGAGTTTATGTATTATATGTATGATTGCAATGTATTTTATGCACATCTTAGCTTGTCTTTTCTATATATTTTTCTCAATGCACTTACATATTTTCATGTTACCCCATTTGCATTCAATCTCACTGCATTCTGAACTTTGCTATGCACTCAGTGTGCATATAATATTATTGAATTGTGACTGAAAAGGCTCAATAGACCAGTCTACTTACCAGAAGAACACATACTTAATAAATAAATTAATAAGAAAACTGGGCAGCATTGTGAAGCAATAGTTAAAATGTCCATCTCATGTATGTGGTTCTTAAATGAGGTGCACTTTTGTTGAGTCTGCATTTCCTTCCTTTTTCAACATGGATTTTTGTCAGGTGTTTCGTGTTACTTAAACATTCCAGTGCCAAGCTGTTGATAATCTGGTGATCTTCCAATCTGCCTGTAGGCATGAATGCCATTTTGGAATGAACTGTTTTTTTTCATTGTGTGGTGGCCTGGCACCCCAGCCAGGATTTGTTTCTCTTCCTTCACTGAGTGACAAAGTAATGTCTGTACTTCCAGTGATCTTGAATTGGATTATGCAACTAATCTGAAAATGAATGAATGAATGAAGGAGTGAATGCTTACTAACTTGCCCTTGATTAAGTGTCCATATGCTGCAACTTCCAGTCTTTGTTATGACAGTTTGGTGTTGCCAAAACATTAATTATACCTTTACAGAGTCTTTCAAAACATGTCCATGGATACTGTAAATCAATGGTTGCTCATCTACGCAGTTGTATGCACATATATGTGCAGGCCAACATCAGCTGCAGATATGATGACCTTTGAATGATTCTTGTCCCATTCTGTTTCATTTTGTACCATCAAGGAAGATTTCAATGATGGATTCAGGCATACAAGCATGGATGGAATTTGATTATACCTTAAACAAACAAAATGAAATCACTGTTAAGTTAGTAACTCTGCAACTTTGAGTCACTCACATTTATTACAGCAGTACCAAACATGTGGGACTTAATTAATGACAGAATCTTGACCAGTGCAAGCTCTCTTACACCTGGAAGTTGCAGATACATTGATGCATAGTCATACACTGTGATTATAACACAAAAATACTTTTCACACTACTGTGTCACTAGTTCTGTAACAGGGATTTTCTGGATTAGGGATTTGTTACCACAATGTCTCATAGATTCACTACTATTGCTTTAACAAGGAATCAATGTGTCTGTTGCTGGAAAACATGCCATACGTAGTCCCTGAAGCTTAGATAGTAAAAAAATAAATAAATAAATAAAATAATAATTACCTCATCAGTTGTCCATAGCCTGAAATGCAAGCTTAGTGTACATAGCTGATGCAAATAAAAAACAAAAAGGTGGATACACTCCAAAAACCCACCGGAAATCTTTGTAAACTAAAATGAAACACCCGATGCGTATATAACACAAACGTGTATTTATTTAAGCACAAAACACAGGCTTTTCATCGGTAGCACAAACCGACTTCTTCAGAATGGATACAGCGTCACAAAATCAGAACCAGTGTCTAAATCCATCAGTTGTTTGACATATAGCAGTCCATAATGTTATTAATTCATTTACTAGCTGGAAACTATTTTTGTTCTCCCTTTTAACCCTCTTTCAATGAGGGCGTTATGAGGGCTATAGGTTGTTGGTTAGGAGTATTCAGAATTATTAATAATAGTGTCTAACAGTGATTAGGAGTATGTTTTCAGACTCGATTATATACAGTTCTATTTCATTCTATATTTCATTCTATATACTCATTGAATTACACCGAAGACATTTCAGACGTACTTTTAACTTGTAGTCAATAGATTTTCACATTTTTATGTTCATTTCTTTTCTATTATAAGGTACTTTTATGTACTGTGTTTGACTGTCAGTTTTTACTGAACTGCCATTCGTAATTTTGCTGACAGTGGTTTAAGTTTTCATCGTAGATTTAATATTTTCTTTAAGAGCAACATAAGGCAAACAGCCGGTACACGTTTTGTGTTTGATTCTAGTTTTAATATAAGTATTGTCTGTATTTTAGCTGACAGTGGTTCATGTTTTTATGTTACAAGCACATTTTTATATTACAAGTATGGTTTTATATTTTAAGCATTTCTTATTAAAAGTTTTTAATTATTGTTTCAGGATGGGTTTTATGTAGCCATGGTCTTGTGAACCTAGACCTTGGTGAACATGTGATCACAATGTTTAAATATAAGCAGGGGTTCTGATTTTGTGATGCTGTATCCGTTCTGAAGAAGTCGGTTTGTGCTACCGATGAAAAGCCATTGTTTTGTGTTTAAATAAATACACGTTTGTATTATATACACATCGGGTGTTTCATTTTAGTTTACAAAGCTTTCCAGTGGATTTTTGGAGTGTATCCAGCTTTTTGTTTTTTATTTCAGTCTAATTCAGTCAAAAGTTTTTTCAGTGTGTTTGTTTTGGGATGGAAGGCGTTCCGGTCACACCATTGGACTCTACTATCAAAGAAGAAACCGGTAACGTGACACAGTTAATCAAACTGCTAACACAAAAGGTGAATACCCTTTCAAACTGGTTTGATGACATCATGGCTTCTCAACAGGAACCTAGAGCTGTGTCTTCTCATTTTTCTAACAGAGTCAGCACTGAGGGGCATGTTGTTGGCGGCCCTTCTAATAGTTTCAAGGAAACAGTGGGTCATTCTGTAACCAGTGGAGAGTCCCTAAGCTACAGGAGAGTTCACGGAACTTCAGGAGCAGAACCTCTGGATAAACCACTGTCGGATGGTGAGCATATACAGAGGATTACTACTTTCCAGTCTTTGAGGAACAATATGCCCGTGAATAATCCCCTAGAAACTCCTAATCTAAACCAATGGCTGAGCCATTCTTTTTCTTTCTATGGCACTGAAAGGTCTAACACTACAGAACAAGATACGACTGTTGTATCTGATTTACCTACTAAATTGAATGTGTTGAACCAGAAATTAATGAAGCTTAGGAAAATTCAGTTGGAAGTAGCCCACTTTGTTGAATGTAAACAGTCCAAAGTTGTACCTAAGGGCTTAAGGTCCTGGCAATACCCTACGGGGTTGGAGGAGGGGTCTACTTTCCATCTGGAGTTAATTCAATTATTCGACAGACATGGTTTTGAACTTTTGGATTTAATATGTAAACATTATCAATTGGCGGCAGATGGTTTGATCATTGATATTAATAAATTGGACAGGGAAATAAAAAATGATTTAAATTTTCACAGGTACAGGTTTGACTATGAACGATCCTTTAATAGTATAGACCAATACATTTCTAAACTTACTTCAAATAAAATTAAAGAATTACAAAGGGATGTCAAAGCATATAAAGAGGGTTTGGCCTATCCGAAACCCCCATTGTCTCAAGGGAATTTTTTGGCTTCCATACACGACAGTCAGATGGACCTAACATAGCTGGCTCGGGAACAGGAACAAGGTCCAGCAGGTTGGAGAATCTTCCTGCAGATTCAATAGATGCAAACGAGCAGGTCCAACATAGTGAACGTTTGGCTGCCCACCATAAGCCAAACAACCCCAATGAAGAGGGTGAGGGTCCAAATTTTCGGGAACCAGCCACGATTCTACCTACCAACTAAGGCCGGAAACCCAGAAACAGGTCAAAGAACAGGAGAAATTAGCCCAGACCAATTCCAACATTGGGCAACCAGTTGCAGGTGCATGTAACATTATTACTAACATTGGTCTGGACTTTAAAATTTACAATTTCTCTGAATTTGCTTTCACAAATGATTTAGTGGAACTTTTAGCCAGAGGACTCTCCTTTGTGCCTTCTAGGAGAGCTGATTTGGCCAAATCTATTACTGATTTGAAATTATTTGTTAGAAAACAGAATCTTCAGTTATTGCTGGGTACCTAACAAGGGACAAAGGCAAATTAATTGTGTCTAGTACATTTACCCCCCCCCCCATTGTATCCTTCCTTGAATCTTTTTGAACAAATCAGTGAATTAGACATACGTCATGTTTTAAGTCAACCTCTTTCAAAGCAAACATCCAAGTTCCACATTAGCAAAGAGGAGAGGTCATTATTAGATTCTATATGTAGTTCCCCAGTCAGGGTCATGCAACCTGATAAGGGTGGAGGTTTGGTAGTGATGAATGAGTCAGATTACATTAGGAGAATGGAAGACATCCTAGCTTCTGAGACATACAAGGAGGTGTATAGGAACAAATTAAATATAGGTATGTCTAGGGTGTCTTCTTATTTCAATTATATGTTTATCAATGGGTCCATAGATTTGGATTTATTGAACTTTAAATTTTTACCAGCCCCACAAAGTTCCTATTATATTTGGCTCTCCTAAGATTCACAAGAATCCCGTAGATCCACCCATGCGTCTGTTGGTCACTGCAAGGAGTAGTATTACCTATGCTAGTGCCAAAGTGGTGGACACAATCTTGAAGAAATATGTGGTAAGTGAGCCACAGATATCTAAGGATTCTTGGTCGTTCCTGTCCAGGGTAAACCAAATATCTTACAGTGCAGATAGTCATTTTCTGACCATAGATGAAGGATTTGTATTCCTCCACCCCCCATTCAGTAGCCTTAGACTGGATTCCAGCTATGATGATCATAAAAAAGGCTCCAGCTGAAGAAATACAACTGGTCAGTGAATTGCTAGACATTATTTTGTCTTGTAATTATGTGACATTTAATAACAGATATTTTCTCCAGTTGATAGGTGTCCCCATAGGGTTCTCCATGTGGAGCTAGCGTGGCCAATTTGCTCATGACCTATTGGGAAAGAGAGAATATACTATCTAATTCCTTAGTCCAAGATAAGGTATTGATGTACACATGTTTCCTGGATGATATATTTATCATCCTAAAAGGAGATGAGGAGGCAGCAAATTTGCTTGTAGAATTTCTCAACTCTTCTACAGAATTTCTTAAGTTTACCTCCAGTTTTGCTCTGGATAGGATTGCATATCTGGATGTGGACTTAATGAAGGACAAGGAAAATAGTTATATAGCTAAGATATACTGGAAGGAATCTTTTTCAAATAGTTATGTACAGTTTAGCAGTTGTCATCCCTTCTCACAGAAGAGGTCTATTATCAAAGGGCAACTAGTTAGAGCTGCCAGGATGGTGTCTAGAGACAGTGACTTCTTGGAGGAATGCAACTTCATGGGAAGTCTTTTCCTGAATAGAGGTTATCCTGAGGGTCTTATTTTTGATCTCTCAAGAGAAGTACAGAGAAAGAGGGAAAAGGGTTTTTATTTACCCATCCTTAATCAAACTAGTGTACCCCAGGAGGACCATGACGCTAAGCTAGATAAGGGAGCTTCAATGTCTAATAGTTTTATATTAACATATAGCATGGATGCAAAGGAGATTATTTCCATCATTTTGAAAAACTGGAACTTGGTCATACAGGATGATTCTATCTGGAAGAAGTTGACGGAATTTCCAAGGATAGTTTTCAAAAGGGGTTATAACCTTAAAAGTATACTAGAGAAGAAACCCAGGGTTCCCAATTGCAGGGACGACATGTATAAGTGTAATATGTGCTGTTATTGTAGTAACATAAAGATGGGCTCCAAATTTGAAATAAGATGTACCAAATATGGTATATTAGGTAGGTACAATTGTACCAGTACTCATGTAGTTTATTTAGCTAAGTGTTCCCCCTGTCTGGCTTTTTATGTAGGTAAAACAGATAGGAAACTACAAGAGTGCATATACGAACACCTGTATGCTATAAAAAAGGGCAAGTTGGAGAACGATTTAGCAAAACATATAGTAGATAACCCTAAACATGAATTTATGTTCTCAGTTATTGACCAAGTATAGTCAGATGGTAGGGGAGGTCCAGTGTCCCTCATTTTGGAAAGTAGAGAACTGGCGTGGCAGCTAAGGTTAGATGCCTGTCATTCTTCTTCTCCCTTTTAACCCTCTTTCAATGAGGGCGTTATGAGGGCTATAGGTTGTTGGTTAGGAGTATTCAGAATTATTAATAATAGTGTCTAACAGTGATTAGGAGTATGTTTTCAGACTCGATTATATACAGTTCTATTTCATTCTATATTTCATTCTATATACTCATTGAATTACACCAAAGACATTTCAGACGTACTTTTAACTTGTAGTCAATAGATTTTCACATTTTTATGTTCATTTCTTTTCTATTATAAGGTACTTTTATGTACTGTGTTTGACTGTCAGTTTTTACTGAACTGCCATCTGTAATTTTGCTGACAGTGGTTTAGGTTTTCATCGTAGATTTAATATTTTCTTTAACAGCAACATAAGGCAAACAGCCGGTACACATTTTGTGTTTGATTCTAGTTTTAATATAAGTATTGTCTGTATTTTAGCTGACAGTGGTTCATGTTTTTATATTACAAGCATGTTTTTATATTACAAGTATAGTTTTATATTTTAAGCATTTCTTATTAAAAGTATTTAATTATTGTTCCAGGGTGGGTTTTATGTAGCCATGGTCTTGTGAACCTAGACCTTGGTGAACATGTGATCACAATGTTTAAATATAAGCAGGGGTTCTGATTTTGTGATGCTGTATCCATTCTAAAGAAGTTGGTTTGGTCAGAAACATAGTTTTAAATTTCTGGCTTTAAAGTTACTCAGTCCAGATATAAGAGGTGTTGATTTTAAGAATCTAACTGAAATGAGAGAATGGAGTTGGATTATTTATCTAAATGTAGATAAACATCCTGGCATAAATGAGCGTGTCTCCCTAAAACCAGTTTTGAAGGCTCCACCACTTCCACATCGAATTATATGTTTTTTTAAAATTTTTTTTATTATTTAATTATGTATCTTGCAATTTCTTTAGCTGTTTATATAAATATTGTGTTTTATTTGTTCTGTATTCATGTTATGTTATTGCTCTGGTATTAATTTGTATGATGGTTTATGCACCTATTAGGGCAGTTATGTTAGAAATGAGTTGATTAGTTGGTTAGGCTTTTAAATTATGCTGGGTCAAGCACTTGTTATTAGGTCTGAAGAAGCAGTCTGAAGACTGTGAAATCACTTACCCTTTGTAGTTCTGTGTACATTAAAATACTCTGGCTTTTATTTTATCCACGGTAATCGCACTTTCTTGTATATTTTGTTTTACACTGTTGTTAGAGCGATCTTTACCAGCCTGATTAACTTTCTTTCCAAATACATTTATTATCCTATATCTTGCTAGCAACACTACATTCTAAATGAGGAAGTCATGAAACCATAAGTCTATGCTAGAAATTTAAATCGCTACCGTACATTTGTTCCCTGACCTGATAATATGTCCGCTGGTGGAGCAAAAGTTGTCCATCTCCCTGTATGCTAATCTCTTCCTTCAGAATTGATAATTGCTAGCAGAAGGAAGCTATCTAATTTGTCTGAGCACCTTTTTTTCCTGTTCTTGCTGCCGTAATCAAGGAAACTTAATAACTAGCCCTTGTTCTTTGCTAGCTAACCAAAAGCTCTTACAGTAATATTTAAGCTGTTCAATTAACCATAGGGATTCTGTGCAGCTGAATTAATTTGCCATGCTTTCCAATGCAGAAAGGAACTTGTCCTTGACTTTTGACTGCATTTCTGCTTTGCCCTATTAAACTGCTGGTTGTACTAGCTATCTTAATTATGAGGTGCTGTGGCAAGCTAAAGGAGAAAACTCAATCAGTGATGTCTACTGCAAAAGGACATTTATTTTCCCTCGGTTTATCTGTCTTAACTGTGCTTTTTTTATATTTTCTTCCTTCTTTTTTTTCCTTATGCATTCTGTAACCTGATTTAATTCTGCTTAGAAAGTGCATGCAATATGCATAAAATACAGGAGTCTTGTACAAACTGCATGTTAGTCTTGCTGTTGGTCTAATCTCTGTTGTATTATTTTATTACTTATTTATTCATTTTATGAAATACTGTTTTCCTGCTTTTTATGTCTTATTGGCTAATGTTCTGAACTCTAATCCTGTTTACTGCATCCCTATATGACACTCCTATTAGGATTTTCTTGTTCCTTTAATACTTTATTTTAACTCCTGCACTACTAATGTCTCTCTCTTGGCATATGTGCTGTTGGCCTCCTTCTGTGTCTCTTTGTGTCTGTATGTCCCTCTGTATCTCTCAGACACACACACACACACACACACACACACACACACACACACACACACACACACACACACACACACACACACACTAGCTTCATTGTAATCCTCTGATGTTATCACTCATTAAAGATTATTACACTTGGTAAATCATAACCCTATTATAATGTCTGCATTTATTTGTCAGGGTTTGACTCTGTATCCCTATGTACCATAACTGTGTTGGGGTGCTAAAAGAGCATTAAAGAAACTGAGGCATTTTTCTTCTATCTTCCACTGCTAAAACATAGAAGATTGGATTTCACTGAGGCAAAACATGGGACTCAGCACTGGGACCCTCAAACTTACTGTCTAGGTGACATAGGTCTGTTCAATGTCCGCATAAGCGTAATAGTGACAATGAAGTCTTGGAAGTCTAATCAATAGAAATGTTGACCTAAAAGCTTGGAGAACTAGTGATTCCAATGACATCTTAATTATACCTGAACCCCAAACTTAAGGTTAGCATAATTCTGTCTAACAGCTCGAGTGATTAATTTTTCTCCTTCACATGTAATACACCTCACTGAGAATTGGAGGGCTGGATTTGTTACTATTTTAAAATGCAGAAAAAATTAATGTTGAATGGTAATGTGCTGCATGTGAGGAGTATGGATTCAAATGGCTTGCTTCCTTATTTTTGGGACTTACTAAGCTGCTTGTCTGTTTGATCTTCACTCCACTACTCAAATTTCTAACTTCCTGGTTAATTTAAAATTTGGAGTTAAAAGCCTAGCTTCATTCTCTTGGGTGGGCTCTTTTAAAATTAATGCAAACAGCAGGATTTGAACATACCTCATACAGAGCTTAGATGATGCGTAGGAACTCTTTACTGGATCATTACTAACTCATGTAGAAGGTATATCCCTAACTCTCTTTCCTAACAGCTTCAGTGATCACTGCTTGGTGCATCCAAGTTGTTCTTTAAGAGCAATAAAACAACTCTCTGTTCTTATCACACATAGATCAATCTCACCACTAAGGCAACCCACTATTCTTTCTGAACTGTTCTGTATTGAACAATCCCTCATTCTCTCTCCAGTCATATTCCTTGTGCAGTCTTGAATGTCTTTATGACAACACTTGTTGATATACAGCATAAAACGGCTCTTCTCATTGGCAGGAGGTTAAAGGTGATAAATATCAAAGGCTTAATAATGGACAAGATGTTTCCTGACATTGCTAGGAGCAGTAAATGTGCTATATGTCCAATGTTTATCAAGGACCTAAAAGCAAAATGTGGAGCTTGGAATGTCACCTGAGGAAATATGAAGAACTCAGGATCCTGTAAAACAAGAAACAATATACAAGTGCCTTAAAAGGACCTATAATATTCATTCGTTCATTCCCTCATTGTCTCATTACTTGATTAATTCAGTTCAGAGTCACAGAGGAGCCACAGCCTGTCTCAGTAGTTAGTGGGTTCAAAGCAGGAAGCTAATTCTGAATAGGCTGCCAGCCCACTGTAGGAAGCACACTTGCATGAGCGCATGTACCCACATACACAAGCAGCACACGCTACATCAGACAACTTGAAGCATTGGCAATACATCTACAGTATGTCTTTTGGGTATGGTAGAAATCCATTATACCCAATGAAAGCCAAACTGGACACACAAAATACAAGTAGACTCTAAGCAGAAGACCTTCTAGCAGACTATGAAACTGAAGAGCCAAGTACTTTAAACTAAATGTGTTACTTTAGTATGAATTATGTTTTTTCATAAAAAACAACCAAAAATAAAGCACATAAAATAATTTAATATTATTCTATGTGTGTTATTTTTCATTTTTTATGAGATTTATAAATGAGATGTATATGTTTTACAACCTTTTGATTTGTTTGTTGGTGTAAGATGAATTATGGATTCCTTTGGTCACCTGAAATGAGTTATAGCTGGATGGTCATAGATACTTTATAAATCCTCTTGAAAACTTTCAAATTAAAATATTATTAAAAATAAGTGGCTAATACCATCTGTGAATGTTTTGCAGATCTTTTTTTGGTACCTTGTTCCTAGATCTAGACTGACTGAGACACAAAACCCATGCCAGTCAAACTCCGTTAATGCATGTCAAAGTTCCTGTAACCATTTCCTGAAATGGCTGTGCTTTACTGGAATTCCCACATTGTTCACTATTCATTTATTTTTTATATAACTGACGTTGCTGTTTTTTCACCAAATGTACATGCACATGCTATCCCAATAATGTATACTAGGCACCCCTTTTATTCCTAGACTGCTTATACATAGCTTTAATCTCTGTATCAGTACATGATTATCTGCTTTGACCAGAATGCATATGAGCAGTTTCTCTATCAAAGGATGTTGGAATGGAGAAAGAATCTGAAATCAAAGTTGAACAAGCTTTTATTTTTCATGAATGTTAATAATGAATCAAACTTCCTAGCTACCAGCAGTAGTAATAAACACACTGTGCTTGTTTCAGTAGCTAGACATGTATGGAAGTACAACAACACAGTGCAGGAGATACAGAAAATGTTGGGGTAGGTTTCTTAACAGTGCAGCACAATGTCGCAGGTAGAGACAATGTACGGGTAGGGATCTTTACAGTGCAGCACAACGTAACAGGTAGAGATGATGGGGTAGGGCTCTTAACTCTGTAGCACAACGTAGCAGGTAGAGGTGATGTAGGGGTAGGGCTCTTAACTGTGCAGCACAACACAACAGATAAAGAAAATGTTAAGGTAAGCTGATCTGGGCACTCATTCCAAGCTCTGAACAGGATCCACCAGCTCAGCTTGGCCACTGAATGCCTATAGGGTACTATACTTTCTTCCTTCCTTGTACAGCAGGCTTGCTGAAATTTTCCACACAGGTAAATATGTAGCAACATATATTTTTCTTTATAAATAGATATATAGAAAAATATATAGCAACATATGTTTTGCTATATATCTATTTATATATAGATAATACGCCCCTAACAGTTGACCCAATTGATTGGGTTTTGGGAACTTATGTGGATAGTAACCTAACATTTGACCAATATGTGTCTGTTGTTGTAAGAAAGTTCTTCTATATTGCATAGCCTCTAAACAAAGGAATTGTGTCTTGATCAAGGAATGTCATTGTTTCCCTTTACTTGATTATGTAGTTTACTTTAAAGACATGAAATAATAATAGAGGGAGTATGGATGGCAGTCTTTTCTGATCAGAGAACAGTATGGGGTAGGATATGGGAAGACCAAAATAAGTGAAGGACAATGGACAAAGAGATTAAGTGCAGGGGTTAAAAGGCTGAAGAAATGATAAGAGAAAAAAAGTCATAGAATGATCATATGACAGTGAGACCATTTTATAAACATAGTCACAGTGGTAGGTATTGTATAAACACAAGTATAAAAATATTTAGAAGTGGAAAGAAGAATAAAAAGAAATTAGATGAAATATAAAGAAGTTTCACAGGATTATGAGAAAGAGAAAGAAGGATGTGACAAAATAAAGGAAAGAGATCTCAACAGATATTACAACTGATGTTACATAGGCAAAGTTTTTTTTTTTCTGAAAGGAAAGAAAGAAAAGGTTACAACATATTTAGGAAAACAAAAATGAAAGAAGTAAATATGGATGCTATCTTGGATGGTAAATGAAATATAAAATACAAACAAGAAGATATTATGAAGGTAGTAGAAAATTTTGTAGGGAAAATGTATAAACTGCAGGAAATGGATGGGGAAGAAGAAAGGAAAGTGATATAGAAGAAATAAGAGGAGCAGAGGTGTCAAAGTTTTCATATCCTAGAACAGTATCTGTTAGAATATTAGAAGACAGAAAAATAATAAAGGAGTAAAAGTGATAAAGAGATTGCAGAGTTTAAAAAGGAGGAAAAAATGATAAGTGATAAAAATATTATCGAATTATCATATGACGATGAGATCATTTTGTAAAAATTGCACACTGTGATGGGTAAGGTATAAGCAGAAGTGTAAAACATATATTTAGAAGTAGGAATGAAGAATAAAAAAGAAATAAGATTAAATATAAAGATATTTTAAAGAAATAATGAGAAATAGAGCAAGTAAGTTGTTAAATAAGAGAAATAGAAAAAACAGATGTATAAAAAACAGAGGAAAAGTAAAAATGATGTTATCTAGGCAAAGATTTTTTTTCTGCAAGGAAAGAAAGAGAAGGTTCCATTATTTAGGAAAAGAACTAAACATGAGAGAAGAATGGATGGATGGTATCTTAGATGGCAAAGGAGACATAAAATGCAAATGATGATATTTTGGAGGTGGTAGAGAGTTTAGCAGAGCATGTGTATTAAAAAAGGAAATAGATGGGCAAGAATAATGGAAGAAAGAGAGAAAATATCTGAAAAAGTAAATATTATTGTTTAGAAAATTATATAACAATAGAAAATATAGAAAAGGCAATAAAAAAAGGTAATAATGAATTAATGCCAGCACTGATGAGTATATGCTATGAGTATTATATGGGAATGAATAAAGATGAAAGAGAAGGGTTTTTTTAACACTAAATGGAATAGATGAAAGAAGGCATAATAGAAGAAGACATATGAGGCGGAGATAGACAATTTATATGGAAAAAGGATGAAAGAAAAGATATAAAAAAATAGAGACATATAACACTAAGGAATACTGACAACAAAATATTTATGAGAATAATGCAAAAAGGGTGGAGTAAATATTGGATGAGAGAGATCTAGGGTATAAAATAAGAGGGATGAAAGCAGTGTTAATATTAATGAAATAAGTAATAGCGATGATACTGAAAGAAAATAAAGAAGTAAGGCTGATTGCATGTGATGTAACTTAAGCTTATATTAAAGTGAGCCATGAAGTAATGTGGCAGATTTTAGATATAGATGGTGTGGAGAAAAATATTAATGTAAGAAAAAAGTTATGAAAATTCATAGGTACAAATTATGATAAATGGATGGATGGATGTGAAAAATAAGTATTAAGAGAGGAATAAAACAGGGATGCCGAAAGAGTATGTGCTTACCAGCATTAATAATGAATGCAGTAATACAATCATGCATGTATGAAATGAGGGAGGCAAGATGGGAGGCGGGAAGGAAATGTTATATACTCAATATGTATGACATGCAAATGATTTATTACTAATAAAAAACAGGGACAGAAAAGTGAAGTTGCAATAAGGATCAATAATCTGTTGCTTACTGGGTTTGGACAGTTTCAAGCAGATCACAAACTGCTGGTATTGCTGATAAACTGTTATGACTTAAGCAACATTCTCTAAAGATGTCAATGGCTGATGACGAGGTTCAGATGATTCAGTGCAAAAACTGTGCATGTTCCATATACAAATTGATAGTGACAGTCACCAGAAATTCAATGACTAAAAAGGCAGTCCAATCAGACACTGAAGATGAGTGTGCATGTTGAAGCAAGGGACTGGTGACTGTCCATATGATAGACATTCTTAGAGAAATAACTAAGCAAGATGAATACTTGGATACTATAATTGGGTATGTTCATGATGGGTGGCCAAGTAACTCGAAATAGACAATTCATTCTTTGTGCAAAAACTTTCTTGTGACAGCTCACTTTTTGGATCCCAAGAGTCTCTTACTGTAGCTACAGTGGATTGTATTGTCAAGGTCACAAAGAACAGACATCCTAAGCCAATTTTATTAAGGGCATCAAGGGATGACTGTGTGCAGAAGGACAGCAAAAATGTCTGTGTGGTAGCCAAATATAAATGGTGACATGACCAAGCTGTCAGTTCTGTAATGAACACCAACCAACCCAATAGAGAGACAGAGAGACACACAGAGACTCTGATGGTGTCTTCATTACCAAAAGGCCATATCAAGAAACGGCATCAGACTTTTATAAATACAATGGGAAAATACCTAGTATTAGCAACAGACTATTATTTGATAGGCATTAAGTCATATTGTCTTGATGAGGAATTCCTATCAAATTTGTCAAATACAGTTTCACTCAATCTGTATCCTTTGGGTGTCAAAAGTTTCCAGGTCTTCCAAGTGTTTGTTATCTTGGCACGTAGCAAAGAGCATGAGAAATAGGAAGTGCATAATAGAAGAGTAAAACAAAATTATTTTGTTATCAAATAAGAAAGATATAATGAAAAGAGAGAATGCCTGTGTGAATAATAAAGGAAATTATATGAGTATTTCTCCTTCAAAAGATATACAATTAAATTGTAGTGCATGGAGCACAATAATTTTAGTCCAAAATCCAGAAAAAGACAAATCAGTTAAGCGTTTCTATAGCATGAGACCCGATCTTAACAAATAAGTACCTCCTGCTTCATTTGTTAGTACTGAATATTATGCTAGGTAGCTAAATTTGCCACTCCTAAACAGCAAACAACAGTAGCAGGACAAAAAAACGAATGTACTTCTGCCTGCTGTCTGTGCCGGCGATGTCTGCCTCACTTTCTGTAACATGCAATAGTGTGTTACTGCCTTCCTAACACAGCTCACTAAGTATTTTACAGCTTTCAATGCTGTCAAAACACTTAGCATTTTTTTTCCGTAACTAGTAGTACATGCATCAGATAAAGTTCCATGCACTGCAAAGACTTATGATTGAGTCTCGGATCATAAACCATTATGATGTGCTTTCAACATTCATGTTGAGAACTCATTATTATATGTTCATGACATGAATGCCAATAATCACCTCTCAAGCTTTGATATCAAGATGAATTTCTTGGTATCCAGTTATGATTGGTGACCAACTCATAATCGTCTATACTATATTATCTTTAATGTTATCATGTAATTAGTCAATGTTGCAATTATGGATCAAAGAGAAAAGTCGAATAGATAATGGGGAGTGCCCAGAGTGCTAAGAGTTAAGGATTTAGTAGAGGCAAAATATATAGAGGCTAGGGAAGAGGGGTGAAATGACTGGGATGTGAATTTCTAGAATATTTTTAATAAACCAAAACTAGGGAAAAGTGCTGTAAAAGTATGAAAACCTGAAATGTTTAACAACAGATTAAGGCTGAAGTAGTGTTTAAGAATAGTTTTTAAAGAAGATGTAATTAGATTAACTAAGGATAAAGAATAGGAACACAATAGAACATAGCAGGTAAAGAAAAAAGGGTGGACTACTGTGCTGAAAAGACTGATTTAGTTATTGTCTCAAATGTAGCTGTAATTCTTGTTTTTACTGGATTTGTTGGGAAAAAATAAACTGAGAATAGGCACAACTCTTACCTACAGCTATTAGGTATAGAACAGATGTAACCTGAGTAAGTATAACATGATGGGAATTATGTAAATACATGAAAAGTTTACTCTATAGCTGTCACACAGTGAAATGCATGGGGTGAAAAAAGGCAAGGGCAGAAAGAGAGAGCTACAATGCTGTTGGCAACAGGGATAGTAGAATTAAATGGGCAGAGAAAGTAAAATTGTAGGAGGAACATGTTATTGAGAATCACATTTGACTGGTAATTATAAAGTAGTGCACAGAATAAGAAGACTGAGTTAAAAGATTAAATGGAGTGTAGTGATTAGAAAGTTTCCTTTATGAGTGATTGGTTCCTAAATGCCCAAAGCTAGAAGCAGTTGACCACAAATGATTAAAAGTACAATTGTCTTAAGTATTTCTCTATACATCACTGAAAAATATTATTTTATTATTGCCTGTTTTACTGTATGAGCATCTATTAAACAGTAGGTGGGCTCATTAAAACTTTCTTTGTAAAAGATTACCATGGAAGGATAAATAGCATGTGGGAAGAATTACTAAGTGTGCATGGTCTTTGTGCGTATGTGTGTGTGTGTGTGTGTGTGTGTGTGTGTGTGTGTGTGTGTGTGTGTGTGTGCGTGTGTGTGCGCGTGTGCATGCGTGTGTGCGTGTGTGTGTGTGTGTGTGTGTGTGTGTGTGTGTATATATATATATATATATATATATATATTCTGGTGGTTACAGTGTGAACAACTTCCTTTACCATCCACAGACTGATGGTTTAGTAAAGAAGTTTAATAAAACAGTGAAATTCGAGAAAGTAGTAAGATCTAGGATGTGTTGTTACCTTACATGGTGCTTGCAATAGGAGGAGCTACAAGTATCACTGGGGTTTACACCATTTGAACTGTCATATGCTAGGCATCCAGGAGGTATATCTAAAAATTCTAGAGAGATCTGGGAATAAAAAAAAAATGTTACGATAACTGCTAAAAGAAAGATGAGAAAGCATTATTATAGGGTACTATACTAACTTACAAAAATGTCTTAGTGGTGAGCCACACTGAAAGAGAATGCATTAAAAGCTCAGTAAGAAAATATTATATAATAGGAAAGCTAAACAGGCAGAATTCAAACCAGGGGACAATGTCTTAGTAAGTATGACATCAGCAAAAATAAGCAAACACATTTTTAGTTAAGTGGCAAGATCTCTTTGAAATCTTGGAAAAGTGTGATGAGGAAGATTTCAAGGTTAAGCAGACTAGTAAAAGAAAATCAGTTGAAATCTATCACAGAAGCTGTTGAAAGAATTTAAAGAATTTGAGTCTTCAGTAATGGTGTAAGAATGTGGTAGGAAAAAATGCCATCAAGAAAGGAACCCATTCCTCCTATTCAGATTAGTGAGTCTTTATCTAAGAAGCAGAAACAAATGGTGCTGTAAATTCTTAACAGAAATAAAGTATTTTCAGATCGGCCTGGGCAGGTAAATATGAAAGGCCATGGTACAGAATAATCTCCAGGCTGAAGGTGTACTCATATACCTGTAAACTACGATAGAAGCAGTAAAAAAGGAAGTTCAGAGCACGCTGGACTTGGGTGTGATAAAATAATCACATAGTGAGTGGATCAACTTATTTGTTGTGATGTGTGAGTGTGTGTGTGTGTGTGTGTGTGTGTGTGTGTGTGTGTGTGTGTGTGTGTGTGTGTGTGTGTGTGTGTATAAGATATATGATTCCATTATTTATGATTGCACTTACTTAATGCCAAATGTAAAATAGCATTAGTAAGAAGACTAAACATACATAAAATACTATATATGTGTATATATATATATATATATATATATATATATATGTATATATATATATATATATATATAAGAGAGACAGAGATATATATGTACTAATACAGTGGTGTGATGCTCGCTATCGACTGCTGTGGAGTAATTAAATTTGTGTCTTAGTGGGGAATCTTCACCTTACTTGAGTGCAGGAGGACATGCTCCCATGCTTCTAAATGAAGGACTACAGAGAAAGAGAGAGGCAGAGACATTTGTATCTCAAGTAGAAGGACTTGAGAGTCAGAAGCAGACATTGTATTGAATATACTTGAGTAGAAATTGTAGAGAGGTAGAGACAGAGAGACGTGTAGAGAGGCAGAGAAAGAGGCAGAGCTGACTGAAAGAGGCTCTGAGATGGGAATCTTAGAAGTGATGGCAAGACCAAAGCCTTGGAATCTGAATGCAAAGAGTACAAAGATAGTTTTTGTTTTCAGTAGACTATGAGACCATTTTATTTTCTTTCTTTTTTGAGGAAAAGTATACATTGTGAATTATTATGGGAAAGCCTATTATTTTAACTAAAAATTATTAGTTTACAACCTTGAGCCTGCTGAGTTATGAATGGTGAATGCATAATATAACTACTGTTTGAATTATTAATTACTGAGTTTATATAGCTACTGTTTGCATTAATTCTCACACACACACACACACACACACACACACACATACACACACACACCGCATTAAACAATATAACATAGTTAAAGTTTTTAAGAATAATTCATGCAATCTGCTGTAGTAAAGAACACTTTAAATGACTACAGTGTCAATTAATTCCAGTTGTATATTTTTATCCTTCCAGGGTGCATGCTTTGAATAACCTTAATCACCAGCATATGCATACTGACTTGCACTTTATGAATAGTTAAGCAGTATATATCCATATAAAAGTAACAGAAGGGTAATACTGGTCAGACTTCAGATCTTATTAAGTGCTGCATTCCCGATTATTGTTACTGTTACCTACACACTGAAATACTAAGTACCATTAGGAGAGCACGGTTAAATACCTCTCTCTGATAATACTCATCTAAGATTGCATGCAACATGTTAGTTGGTGGCTTTAATATCTGCTCTAAAAAGATTTAAAGTATTTGGTACAGGCAAGAAGGCAGACATAGATACATTTGCTTTCCTGTAGTTTTACCTCTTACCTAAGAAAGGATTTCGGAATTAGATATATAATAAACACATTATAAAACAAGTTATACAGATGTCACAAAGGGCAACTTGGAATTAGTGAAAGAAGAAATCACACTGTTGATAGCACTCAAGAATAAATAAAGGCACACCTAAATTTATATCATTTGCAAATGATATAAATTTAAGTGTGCCTTTATTTATTCTTGAGTGTACAAATTGAGCATTTTGAGTGACTACAGGGTTAATTTGCTCATTTTCAAATACATGTACAGTGATTTTAGCAAAATGGGGTAGTAATTCCACCATATGCTTCATTGTGAATATTGCCTTTTGGTGCACATTAAAACATGAACATAACTAATTCATTCATGTGTGATAAAAACATAATGTAACATTCAAACTGAGCTACAGCTGCATAAGAGTAAAATGGTGGCTTGGTCAACGTTTCCATGGCAACTACTTGACCTTACCAATGGGGAAAAACTAAATCACTGTTGTTTCAGGTATCCAGAATAATTTAATATATACATTTAATCATGACTGAAACATTTGGTGGCAACAGTCCAGTCAGCAAGCAAGCTCTCCACTAAGTTAGCTCAAATTATATATTAGCAGACACTAAATAACTCCTTTTCACTGCAGAATAATTACACCAGCAATTCATATTCATTCTCTTTTGACATATCAGCCTGGGCATTTACTTATAAGGATATATTTCTGTCACATTGACAAAAGGAACTGCATAAAGTGGAGGTGGTCAAATGATTGCAGCTTAAATAATTAAAATTTGTTTATTAACTGGATAAGCAGTAAAAAAGTAATAATAAAATTTAATTATGAAAATAAATGTATGTCACAGTGACAATAATTTTCCAGGCATAAGTAATTTGTTATGGAAAGTGGAATACATTAAGACATCTGTCTTGTGATGTGTGGACCTTATCTGATATGTACAGTAAGTCATATTCAGATTTCTAGATACTGTTTTGTATGTGCAGTAAGCAACATGAAAGTACCAAGAAAGTTAATGTTTCAAACCAGATTTTAATTTAAAAGCAGAACTGAGCATGTGATTATCACTTCCTCCAAAGGTGTAGATACAAAGAACCTTTCCCACCATTAACTTTTGATCAGAGTTGCTAGCCTCTAGGAAAAGATTTGCAAAATTTTAATTTTGAGCTAATTTTTTTTTTTTTGAGATTTGTCACGTGACTACATAGATAATACTACAGTGGTAGAGCTGATGGTTTCATTTTGAAATGCACAAAAAACAATTTGTCTCATACTACATATTGTGCCCCAAATGAATGATGGCAGAAGAGGGCAAATGGTTATCTAGCCTGTCATCTGGAAGCAGTTAGTACGATATATCCTATCTTATAACTTCCTAAAGGTTTCTATTAACATAAAGTCTACCACTTCTATTCTAGCATGTTTCATTTGCTTGTCACACTTTCTATGAGGATGGTTTTCCTTATATCGCATTCACTATTTCATATAACCAACCATTTCCACCTCTTCTTCTCAGGATGAACATATCTGCAGGCATCTTTTTCAATTCTTTTAACTCTGGTCCACTTATTATTTTTGCTTTTATCTGCCCCTTCTTGAACGTTGCATTTGTTTTTCCTTGAAAGGGCTGTAGAACTGTGCCTAATATTCTTGCTGTGGCTTTTTAATTTATTAATTTGTTAATTGAGAATGTGAATTGGTTCTTTTCAGACCCTTTTAAGCTATGTCCCAAGGCAACAAGTAAAGCTGTAAATTTATGTATATTTATATTGACAATTTAGTGTATCCAGTCTTAGTGTGACTTTGAAAGGTGGAAGGAAACTGAAATATCTAGCAAAGAACCACACTGACATAATGTGCACATACAGTCTATATAAAGAAAGGAAAGCAAAGTTAGGATTGAAACACAGATCCTGGAGATACGAGTCAGAATCTTAGAGCTAAGCTATCATAGTGCCTTTGCATATTTTAAGATTACGTTTCTACTTAAATTATTTGCTGTATGAAAGCATCCCAACATCTCCTTTATTTTCACAACAACTTTCTCAATATGGTCTAAAGGTTCATTTGTGCATTGATAAGAGCTCCCACATCCTTTTGCTGCACTGTATGCCACATCTTCAGTTTATCTTCAGTTCTAGGACTACTGGTCCTTTGGTTAAGACAATGTATCTTGCAGCATTGATAATTGGTTGGTACTTCTCAGCTTATTCACCTACTGGTGTCACATGGAGAAAAAGCTCCAGAAACAAATAGTAACAATCAGTAAACAGTATAGAGTGGAAAAAATGTACATACAAAATATACAGTATATAGATGAACACACACACACACGCAAACATAGATATAAATAAATATATAGAATAAATAGAACATTATGTAATGTTTGTTCTTAAGGTAAGGCACATAATGGAATAGAGTATTAAGTGATATTATAATAGGAATTATAGGAAACATTAGTCAGTATGTAACATGATAAAATAGCAGCATAGCATTTCACATCTGGAAGCATTCAGTCATTCAGAAGAATATATCACATTGCAGTAGAGCATCACAGATTGACTTGGGGGTGAATAGCATTCAGTTAGTTTTTTTTTTTTTTTTGGTATAGTACAATGCTTGAATTGTTTTTGCTAAACTTCAGTAAAAGAGAAATAGAGTTCAGTGAACTTCTGAAACTCAGGGATTGCTTTGGCGGTGCAGGAAGTGGTTAAATTATCAGTACACTTGGTAAGCCTGTAGGAGACAGGATAAAGGGATCATGGGATCATAGGAAGTTACTAGGCTATTGGCCCTGAGGCCCTTATAAGCCTAGCCAAGAATTTAGCCCATGTTTGGACAGGTCAGCACCTGATGCCGCTGTCCAGCAGAAACACAGGTAGAATCCCAGGGGTGTATTTTCTGTTCCCCATCCAGTTATTCAGGTTGGGCTTAAAAAGGGTTAATGAGGCACTCTGCTTGACTTGGAGACAGAGTCTATTCTACAGAAGGGGGAGTCTCTGGGACACAAATCTGTCCCGCCAACAAGTCTTATTGATATCACAGATCAGGTTGAGGTCACGGATGTTTGATTACTCTAGTGGAGCTTTACTTGCGGATATGCAGCAGTACCATCAAGGTGGGGTCTGAAATTTCTTTGTATGGCAGACAGAGGTCACCTGAGGAGTCTGTATGAGACTGAGTAGAGGGACAGGGCATTTAGTGTATCTGTGTGGGGTAGATGCTTGAAGCCCTGGATTCTCCTAGTGAGGAACCTCTGTGATCTCTCCAGCTGCTGCATGTGCTTTGTGAGGTACTTGCCAAAAGGGGCATTGTACTCAATAATGGTTCTTATAAGGGAAGAATGCAGGGATGTTATGACCTCCTTGTCCCTGGATGAGATACCCTTAATAATGAGGTGTCCCATGTAGAAAGCTTTCCATACAATGGAGGCAATATGGTGGTCAAAAGTCAGGTTGCTGTCAACACGGGTGCCCAAGTCCCTCACCATTGATTGTGTGCTTAGGACCTTGTTATTAATGTGATAATTTGTGGGGATGTCACTATCCCCAAGGAGAGGATGATGCATTTTTTGGCATTCAGTTTGAGGCAATGTTTCTGGCACCAGTCATTTGTTTTGGTGAGACCCTTTTGGAGGATGTCCACATCACTAGGGGAATTGATGACAGCACCCAGCTTGCAGTCATCTGCAAACTTGGTCAGCCATAGCCCACTGCTTTGGCCTGCACCTCAGAAAAGTATATCCTAAACAACAGAGGCCCCAAAACTGATCCCAGGGGAACACTGCTCGTTACGGGTCTACTGCTTGAGGTGGCTTCCCCTATTTTGACTAGGTGAGTTCAATAAGTGAGCCAGCTTGCTACATATCTGATAACATACAAATTGATGCTTAGTTGAGAGAGTTTATCTATTATACCTGAGTGGGGAATTGTATTGAAGGCTTTGGCCAGGTCAGGGTAGGCAGTGTATGCATTGTCTTCCTCATGTCCATGGCTTTGGTGACTGTCTCAAAGAAGTCGATCAAATTTAACAGGCATGACCTCCCTTTGACGAAAACAAACTGTGTGGGATCAAGTGTTTGGAGGTTGCCAATGTCATTGTTAATGAAGTCCATGATAATCCGCTCCATGGCCTTGCAGATCATGCTAGTTAGGCTGATGGACCTATAATTTCCTGGATTGGTGGACGCTCCATCATTGTGGAAAGGGATGACAGTGGCTGTCCTCCACTCAGCTGGAATGAAGCCAGTACTCGGGATTTGGTTGAATAGGGTGCCTAATGGTACTGCAGCGACCTGCCTGAGTTCATGTAGGTTGCAGCCTGGGATGTTATCGGGTTTCATGGAGGCTGTATTTTTTTGCCTTTGAGAGGGTACTGATTACTTGCTCTCTAGAGATAAGGGGAGGGGTCAGGTGCTGGGGATGTCCTGATTTATTGATGAGGGGGCAGAGGGGTGAAGTTTTCTTTAAACTTGTCTGCCAGCAGGTTGGCTCTGTCTATGATGTTTGTGTATGTGGTGTCCTTGACCACCAGTTCTGAGTAGGTCTGAGAACTTCCTTTGAGACTGTAGACATATGTGAAGAAGGCCTTATGATAGTTTTTAGTAGATGTGGCCAGTTTGGACTTGAAGTTTGCTTTGGAGGGTTTCACTAGTGCTCTTATTTGCTTATTCAGGCTAAGGAGAGATTGCTTCCAATTAGGCACCTGCTCCTTCTTGGTCCTGGACAGCAATTCTTTCCTTTTATTATAGAATTTATTTATTATAGATATTCACCAGGCAGATTTACTTTTACTTGAGGAGGATGATTTTGAGCTGTCTGGTATTCCTGATTCCATGCAGCTATATAAATGTGTGTATAGTACTTTGGTGTAGGTTTGGACATATGTGCCAGTTCCTATGGAGGGGAAGGGGGCAAGAGGGCTGTGAAGCAGTTTATACCTTCCCTCAGGAAGTTGTAATCAGCTTTGTAGAAAATTTTTTGTTTGACCCTAGCTAGGGGGTCGGGGGAGATGTTGACTTTGAAAGTGACTGCTTTGTGGTCGGATCTTACTAGGGAGGATGACACTGTAGGGATGCTGTAGTGGTTACTCATGTTGGTTAATACCAAGTCCAAGATATTTTCACCTCTTGTGGGGGTGTCAGTCAGCTGGTCCAAGGCATTTGCATTGAAGAAATCAAGGAATCTCTGGGCATTTTTGTTTTGGCATGAGTAGTTCTTCCAGTCTATGGTTGGATAGTTAAAGTTGCCCAGGATTAGAGTAAAGGGTTGAATCTTGACAGATTCGAAGAGGTCCAGATAGGTGGAGTGGGCATCTTGAGTCAAAGTTGGTGGCTTATAGCTAGCTGTGATTTGAATAGGGCTTGTCAATGGTTAACTGCACCTGGAGTGTCTCCTGTGTGTCATACTGTTTGACCAGCCTGGAGGTGTGTATGTCTTATATATACTGTAACTCCACCTCCTTTAGCTTTGCTGCCCATGGCTTGAGGTCTGACTGTATGATAGGATGTAACCTGGCATGGCTGGGGTGCTCCCCACAGCTTTGAACCAGGTTTCTGTGACTGCACAAATGCCAGCATCTTCCAGGCTTAAGAATGCTTGCAATGAGTGCAGTTCCATGTTTAGACTCCCAGCATTTAGCAGCACAACCTTTAATTTACATTTTATGAAATTTTCATGTTGGTAATTTTGACCTCATGGCATTGCCTAAAAAGGCACTATGGGGGAGGCAAGAGCCTTTGCCTGAAGCCTAAAGCCAAAGGGAGACAGATGCAGGCCATCTCTGGTAAAGCATCGTGATTTGTCAATTATGTCTTCCCAGGCTATCAGGTACTGGATCCCCTTGGCATGACACCAGAAACTAAGCCAATTGTTAAAGACAATCATTTCCTGTTTGTACTGAGGCATCATTCTGGGTGATGGTAGAATGCTGCTTAAGGCTAGGAACATATCTGCCCAGGTCACATATTCAGTGTCCTTGATCATGTCTCACTTCAAATAGTCCAGCTATAATTTTACTTATATAGCCCAGGGATAATTTTACTTATGACATGTATTCTTTTAGTGAGAACCATCTGTGGACATGCCAATTGTTGGATATGCCTCGTTAGGTACATAACAAAGATTCACTGTACTCAATGACAGGAATGATGAATATAGTGAAGCAAAGTCCTTTTGGATCTAGATGCCATACCTTTGTTTATAAGCTGCACAGCATTGAATGATTTCCTCACTGCTGTAACCATCAAATGATCAAAGGCTAGATTATTGTCTATGTGTGCCCCCCCCATCCCTGATTATTGGATTGACTCTTAGGGGTGTATTGTCAATATGGGAGTTACCAGGGGTCGTTGACTTCCTGAAGGATACTGTTATGTATTTCTTGGCATTTAGTTTTAGACACAAGTTATTTGTCTGTGTCAGAACATTTGTGTCAATGGGAGATTCTATGATTGCTCCTAATTTGCAATCATCTGCAAATGTGGTCGGTCAGAGGCCTTTGACATTGTCCTTGACTTCAGAGAAGTAAATGCCAAAAAGAAGTGGCCATAGGACTGATCCCTGAGGGACTCCACTTGTGGTTTTCATTTTTGTAGAGGTAGACCCCTCAGTTCTAACTTCCTGGGTCCTGTCTGTGAGCCAGTTGGCTATCCACTGGGGGCATAAGAGTTTATACCTGACTTCTTGAGTATCAACAATGCTCAAATGGGGTATTGTGTCAAATGGCTTGGCCAGGTCAAGGTAGGCAGTGTGAACCATTTTACCCTCATCCATTGCTTTAGTGATCTTCTTAAAGTAGTCCATCAGGTTGAGTAGGCATTACCTACCCTTAACAAAATCAAACTTGGTTGAGTTCAGTGTCTGGAGGTTTCCTATATACATATTGATCATTTCCATAATCATTTTTTCCATGGCTTTGACTATGAGACTAGTGAGACATACAGGTCTCTACTTTCCAGGGTCTGTAGATAGCCCACCTCTCCATCTGTGTGGCACGATGCCTGTTTAGAGGCTATGGTTAAATAGCAATTCTAGAAGGCCTAATAGGTCATGTTTCATGATATTTAGAAAGCATACTGGGATATTGTAAATTAGCAAACTAGTCCCAAGAAGCAGTAAATTCCAATACAAATCCAACAAAAAACAAAACAATGGAACTTAAAATAAATAAGTAAAAACTGTGTCAAAAAATCTTTTATTTTATTTTCAAAGCTTTTGAGACAGCTCTTTATCAATGCTTATAACAACTACAATGAGTCCATTTGCTTGTTATACACCCCAGTAAAAATCACTTTTTAATTATAAGTTCCATTGTTTTCTTATACTGGGATATTGTCCGGACTCATTAATGCAGTGTGCTTGGCCATAGAGATAGAATTTGAGGACTTGTTCCCTAGTGAATGTAGAGTAGGGAGAGTCATATATGATGGTGTTTCTTGGGCGGGAGTTTGAGGGTGAGAGAGAGGAAAGCTAAAGATGAATTTGTCTGCTAGGAGGTTGGATATATCATCTGGCTTAGTATAGATTGCCCCACTAACAAAGAACTCTGCACACAATTGTGTAATGACGATGAGGTTGTGGATATGGCGAAAAAATACCTTGTGGTTTTCCTTGGTTCAGGAGGCCAAATTTACATCAAATGTTGCTTTGGTAGAGTTAATTTGTCAAACAGGATGATGCACTTGAGCTCATATACTCAGTATTTAAACTTCCAAATGAAAAAAGACAGATTCACGTGTGAATGCATAATCTGCTTGTTATTCGGTTTTAATATTACATTTGGCACTGAGGGACAGGGATAGTAGTGGTTTGTACTGAATGACTTCTCTCTTTTTTTTTTTCCTTTTAGGTAATCAGGTTTCTGTCAACCCAAGTTACAGCACACAGATCAGTGTAAAACGCAAATCATTTAAGTTTCCACTTGAACTGTGACACTGTTTGAAGCACTTTGGTTGTTCAGTAATTCTGTGGCTGAGTGTGAGCCTTCAATGTAAAATAAATTCTGCAGTTACTTCAGTAGCAATGTGATTACCATATCATCACAAAAAACTCTGGAGAGTAGTTCAAATCAGGATAATAATTTGGACTATAGGTAACAATCGACAAGAATTAGACTATCCAGCATCATAATAAGAAAACCTTTTGACGTTATTCTTGCAGAATGTTTAACTTCTTTCTGATTAAGCATACTTCAATATCTAACTTGATTGTTCCCATTAAGCTTCACAATCACACAGAGATCTCATTTAGTCTTTGTTTCATAGCACTCTTTCTATTTTTAAAATAATTTAACACCATTAGTAGATGCATAACAAGGATCCCCCAGAATACACTCCATCCAAGGAAACGATCATGTGTGGGCCCATGCTGCCTTTTAGCATTACCAAGACTGGATCCAGGGATCTGTAATGTAATAAATTGTCTTAGTTATCAAAGTTTGCCAGAAAAGATACAGACAAGAGTAATGATACACCTGTGATGTTTTGCATCGGGTACATCTAAATTCTATTCATCTGACTTCCTAATGCCACACTGACTTTCCATGAAAGTAACAAGAGCTGTTATCAAATACTCGGGTGTATACTCCATGAGACCCAAGTTAATTCCTTGGCCATGATCACCACTGTCACAGAAAACCACAGAGTGATGTGATAACCTTAAAATGCAAGACTTCCTCTTTGTCATGACATTTATTTCAACCATTCAGAATGTTTTAGCTACACATGAGGTACTAGAATTTCCTTTCAAGCCTGCACCTTTATTCATGTTTCTTTTAATAGCTGAATCAAACTTTCTGTCTCAGAAAACATAAAGTTCAGCTCTGAGGGTGTTTCCAGGCATACTCTATGTATACCACAGCTTTCAGTTTTTCAGAGAATAATTTATTTATTTTATGCACTGTAATATAATATAATATAAACTAAACTAAATAATGGAAAATGTATGTTGGTCTTGTTTTATTGAGTTATATATTTTATATATTTTTGCTTAAGCCTCACATTTTAGATTGTTTTATTTTTTGGATTTCAGGAAAAATACTATTCAAAATAATTCCTGTAGGACTGCACTTGGTTTATTCCAAAACATATACTGTCTGGGGTGGGGGTGGAGGACTGTAATTGGGGTAGGGGGGTGCTGCATTCCAAATGCTAGTGAGCAATTTAAAAAATCCTTGATGCACTCAAGCTCATGTCATCAGACTAGGGAAGCATCTGTAAGGTCAGTGACACTGTGAGCGTTTAACAAAGCATATCAGGTAATGAAGCCATCTTCTTGTTTTTGATGTAGTGAGCCAAAAAAATGAACAAATTAGTGGGACTTTTCTCATAATCTGAAATGTCTCTCTCTAAAAAAAAAAAAATCTTAAATAGGGAAGTTCTACTGGCCTCCAAAGACATGCACCTGAAGCAAAACCTTTGCCAACCCAGAATGTGAGGAGTAACTTTTAAAACTGTTTGCAGGTAATTTCCCATGAGACAACAAACATAAATAAATATGCTAATTCATAAACTCAGGGTGTCAAACATTTATGTAAATAACCAATTTATCTCACAAGCCGCATCCATAATGACCAGTCCAGAAGTATTGTAATGCAGTATTTTCTTGTATGATATGATTTTTAAATTGACAGTTCTGACAGTAGCTTTGTAGCAAACAAAGGCTTCATCTCCACAAAGAAATATTATGCATATCCATACAAGGAGTGTGAGACAGATGCTTTCATGTGACTGTCAGCGCTGAAGTGACAGTTTGTATGGACAATATCTCATCAAGCTCTTCTGGAAGAAAGGCAATATCACGCTCTCTTTAGACTCAGAGATCAGTAGAGAAAGCTCTCTCGTTCCTTAAAAGTCTGATTAGAGAACAGTCCCTTTGTTCTTTCTCCATATAAGTAATTCTTATGTTCACGTAGGCAGTTTAACACCCATTCAGTCTAATCATGTTATCCAGAGTATATTTAAGCCTTTCATGAATTTGCTAAGCAGATATATGTGTATATATTTGCTAAGCAGATATATGTGTGTAATATATATATATATATATATATATATACATATACATATATGTATGTGTGTGTATGTGTGTATCTATGTATTTATGTATGTGTGTGTGTCTAGATTTATATATATATATATATATATATATATATATATATATATATATATATATGTGGATCTGGAACATTTAGTCGAAAACACATTTCACTGAATTTCATTCCACCAAGACAAATCACCGAATTTCATTTCACAGAAAATAGTAGTGGCAGTATATATGCCCTTTTCCCCACTGTAGTGCGATCCTGGAGTTAGTGTATATAATTGGGGGTGTGTGTGTGGGGCACAGCCCCCCACATTGGGGGGTGGAGGGCATAGTTCCCCACCTAGCTTGATTCAGCGAAATGAGTTTTTGGCAATTTGTGCTTTCAGTGATTTGGTCTTGCTGACATAAGTTTCGGTGAAATGTGCTTTTGGCGAAATGAACCAGACCCATATATATATATATATATATATATATATATATATATATATATATATACACACACACACATACATACATATATGTCAAGCATAGTATACATGCATGCATGTAGACACACGGATAGATAGATAAGCTAGATTGATTATATTATTAAATGCTAGGAGGGATCTCATATGAAATTGTATAAAATATTGGGATTTAGATATTATTTCATAAAGGATCATTTTACTTCCTGATATTCTCCTTTTGCTTTCTGTTATTTACTGAAATAATTTCTTAAATAAAGTATCTTATTCAAAGTATGATGCTGCATCTATGAAAGTACTTATTCAAGGTATGGCAGTAATTATATTGCATTAACTTCATGGCAAAAGCAGAGGATAAACCATATCTATTTTTCCTTTAAGTGGATTCAGCAATCTAGTTCCTCTCCTTTCCTCTTCACCATCTATCCATGCCTTTTCAAATGTTTTTATGAGTCCCTTCTTCACAATCCATTCTAGTTGAACATTCAATGGGCCCACAACACTATCCATGAAAAAGTGCCTTTACAGAGCCATTCGGCTGTCAGGTGTTCATCCTTGTAAGGCTACCATTCCTGTTTAAGATAACTGGTTCATATCTTTCCAATATATTTTTGTATACTCATCTCATGTGATTATGTGTGCCAGTCTCTTCTGATCTTAAATTAGAAGGTCTCTAGCTTCTGTGTTCTCTGTCCATAGTCTGTTCTCTTTCCCTTGCACCTTTCTACTGTCTTTCCTTGGAACTGTTTTCACCAACCTAATATTCTTTACAACCACAATATTCAAAGTATGGCCTGACATGGTCTTTGCGTAACAAAAGTTTAACTTCTTTGCTTTTTGCAATCTGTCTGCCTAAGGATAATCCCACACATTATCTTGACTGCTGGAGGCTGCCTTCTCATTCTGCTCCTGGGAGTCCAATAACTCATAGACCCATGTCTTGCTGTATTGCTATCTGGTCCTATTACCCTCCTACTGATATTTCATACCATTGCTGCTGTGGCTCAGGTGTGGTATGTTGTATTTTTCTGTATTAAAGCTCAACTACCACCTTTTGTTCTACTTGTGCAGTCTTTTTGAATCCTCCTGCCACCCTTAATGGCTGCTCTTAATCAGCAAAGAGGCAATTCTGTTCTCTGTTTCCTCAAATAGGTCTACAATAAGTACATTGAGGATTACTTGACCCAAGACTGACCCCTTCAGAACTGCATTAGTTTTTTTTTATTATTCCTGATATTGATCTCTTCACCACTACCTTTTCTGTCCTATCATTTAATCTAGTAGAAATCCAACTCTTCCAACTTGCTCCAACCCATGAGTCCTCCATTGGTCCTAGCAGTGTCTTTTGCAGGATTAAGTCAAAACCCTACCGAAGTCCAGATTGACCACATCTGTTGTTTCTTTTTTGAGAAGTTATCCTGTAACCTAGTGAGAGATCTTTACCTGGCTTGTCTCATAGCTTCTTGTGGTGATAGACCGAGGTCAGCTGATATCCTGGCTGTTGTCATCCAGGAAAGAGACTCTCTTTTTCTAAAGATTCTTTCTATAACTTTCTCTGCAGAAAACACCTGTAGTTTTTTTTCTACTTCCCATCTTGTACAATGGCACAATAGTTTCTGTCTTTCAGTCTTTTGGTATACCTGTAGTGAATAGTGATTGCTGAAAACTTCCGTCAGGGGATCTGCTGGCAAAAGGGTTTCTGAGAACTCATGGAGGTAGCTCATTTTGGTTTATATGAATTATTATGCCTTGAAGAAGTCAGCTCCTTCTCAAGCCCATTTCTTGGAATCATGGTTAATGTCCACTGCTTTTTCCATGTACTCTACTTCTCTCCCAACAAGGCATCTAGACCTTGATTTGCAAAGACTGAAGGAAAGCATTCATTCTTCACCTTTGTCTTTTCACAGTTTTCCAAGTTCTCCTTTCCATATTGGCTCAGCCTAACCAAGTCTATCTCTTCCTTGCTTCTTTCTGTTATGACCCTGAAGAGGACTTGATTCCTCTTCAGACAAATCCTTTTCAGTTTGCACTTTTGCTGCCATCTTTTTTTCCTTTACTGTGTCTCTGGCACTCCGTACACCCCCATTTACATTATATATGCTCTTGTTTTTGCCCAAATACCTAGTTTCACTTTCCAGTGCAGCCTCACTTACTTTCTTCTGTTTTTGCATTTTCCTCACTCCTTGTCCACTACCTTGAGTACTGCAACATTGACTGATACCTATAACTATGTTAGTCCCTCAGATTTTCCTAATTCTGCTAACTTGCCCTTGATTTGGTACCCCAGTTCATCAGATGTTAAATTTTACTAGGGAAGTCTCGTGATAGGTATGGGCAGCCTATTCTAAAAACATGGTATATGTTGGGTTAGGTATATTTAATGTCATCTGATGTTGATATGGTAGGTGTCTAGAATCGTTTAGGCCTCTAGAATGGGTGTTTAATCTTTACCACTTGTTCTTATTCATCTCTAGTTAGGTGAAGGAGTTCAAAAAGTGCTGGGTCATTTATGACTTGGAAAGCTAAGCAGAGATCTCCCTTCCTCAGAAGTCTGTATGACACTGAGAAGTACAGAGTTTTTAGGGTACCAGAGTAGCTAAGGGTAATGAGATATGATATCTTTTTGGTGAGGAAATGTTAACAGATCTCAAATTGGTTTATGTGCTTGGGGAGGTACACACTAGAGGGTGCATTATAGTCAATGATCGGCCTAATAAGAGATGAATAAAGTGGGATTTTAGCTTCTTTGGACCCTGAGAAGATAGCATGATGTATAAGCTATACAAAGTAGAAGGATTTTTTAACTACCACAGATATGTGGTGGTCAAAGGAGAATCGGTTGTTAACATATATACCCACGTCCCCTATGCCTATGTCATATTTAAGTGGAATGTTATCTATATGGTAAGCATTAGTTATTTTAGATTTACCACTGGAAACTATGCTATATTTATTTTTGTAGCATCTTTATTAAATTATGACTTAAAACACAGGCAAACATACATTTATATTAAGGAAAACAAACCATGTTAACATGTTTACAGTTACAAGCATTATACATCACATGCTTTTATATGAATAACATCAAACAACATTACATAAATTGTTCAATTTCTGACTTCCCTTAAACCTCACATCTCCTGCAAAACATTATTCTGCTTGTATTGTTTCCATTTTTTTTCTATGTAGTTTGCTCCTACCTTTTTTTAGAAATCTTACTTCCAGTTCTTTTATCTCTGTTAGAATATTCACTACTTCAAGTACAGTCAATTTAGACTTTTTCTGTTGCCTAGTAATTACTTTTTGATAGCCAACAGAATTAAACTTATCAAGGCCTTACTTTGTCTAGGCAATTCAGATCCTATATCCAGGCTCAAAAGATCATTTTCTTAGTTACACCCATTTGCTCACCCAATATTTCAGACAGAGTATTCTCTAGGGAATTTTAAAAATCTGCCAAAGCATTACACTCTCAAAACATATGTCTCCAGTTACCTCTTTTTTCCCCATCATACCTCCAGCATTTGCCACCTACCTGAGGAAAAATTCTTTACAGTCTGCTTAGTGTATAATGATACCTATACAAACACATTAAATTTAAAATCTTATAGACTTTGTTGTATATTTGGGAGCAATACATATGCCCTCTTATTGTTTCCTTGTGAATTGCTTATCCAATCTCTCTTCCCATTTTCTTCTTACCTACTCTGATTGATTCCTATAGTTATTGTGCAATATGTTATATGCTTTTCTAATAACACTTATTTTAATAGCAGCTTCTGTTCTAGATTCAACTAAAAACTCTACAAGATTAGGTATTTCTCTTAGGATTCCCCATCTCTTTCTCTTTGCCTATACTCTGATATTAATTCATGATAGGGAAGGCAGTCTCTAGCCTGCAGACCAAATGCCTTCTTTGTCTCTTCCCATTCTACTACCTTTACCTGTCTAGTTATTTGCTCTCAATATCTTGGTTACTTTGCCAGTTTTCTGCAGTAAATTTCAGTCCCCTATTTCCTGTACCCTTAATTAAAGTCATCCCTATCAACAGAATTTCTTTTCCCCATACTCATGCTGGCTTATTTCTTAGAATACTTTCAGCTACTTTATGAATTCAATATTCTGTGTGGCTGTTGTGGTTCTCCTCAAGGATCAGTATCCAAAATTGCATTCTTTCCTTTTTCTTCTTGAACTTTCCCCCTGCTTCATCATCATCTGTTTCTGGTTTGAATTATAGCTTTCTATTCGTTTTATGTATATGAGCCTTAATTGTATAGCTCTAAAATATTCCTTCAAATCAGATAATCCTAAACCTCTTTATCTCCTTTGAAGGATCAACTTATCCCTCTTCTTGCTCTCTTCCCCTCTCAGATAAAACGCTTCAACTCTTTATTAATTACTGTCCACAACTTCCCATCTGGTTGATAAAATACACCTGACCTATATATAAAACTAAAGGGACTTAAAACATTTTCACTGCTTGTGTCTTGCTACACATATCCATAAACAAGACTTCTAGTTTCTCACTTTATGTATTATCCTTTGTTTAGTCTCTTCCCACATATCCTTAGCTGCCATAGAAGAGTTATTTTTAACCCATACTACTAAATACTTAATTTTATCTTGTCACCATAAACATTGATCTTGCTGAACCAATTCATATGTGGGTACATAATTTACAGAGTTTACTATCAAATTGTCGAAATACACAACAAAATCCGTCCACATCTTTGAATCAGTTGTGCGAAGTTCAGCATATCAATTAGACAGAATGTTGAAGTGTACGTACCAACAAAGTCAAATTCGCACTGTTGACATTCTGTTAAGCAAGTCACAACATAATACCATCTGTTTACAGGGGGGCTATGCCCCCCACACCCCCTGCAAATAATACATTCCAACTCTGAGATCGCACTACAGTGGAGAAAAGGGTAATTCCCCCCCCAATGTACCACGATCTGTATTCAGAATGCCGAAGACAGGTGGGTGAATGCACTGCGACATTTGTGAATCTGAACACTTGCACTTATACAGGTTAGACAAAATAGGAATCATTCAACTGTTGTTCAGCGTTCCCATTTTTGTCTAACTTGTACTCATCATTATGATAGTAAACCAATTTACAGCTATACCCTTTGTTTTGTCTACATTCATTTTATAACAAAAAGGAAAACAAAAACAAAAAACTTGAAACTGTCTCAGGGTGTTCCAGAATACCGAAACATCCTCTTCTGGTTTTATCAGGTCCAAAATAATATTGTCTGCAAATAAAGCCAAATTTTCTTGTTTCTCATACCAATTATATGGCTTGCTATTGAAATGTCGGCACTCGAAATGTTGAGTGCCGAATAGCCAAAAAAAAAAAAAAGATCTGAAAAGACAGGTGAAGAGCAAATTTCAGAAATCACTCGTCTCCTTAAAACTTCATTTTCTAGGGGGGGTTAAGCCCTCCTGAACCCATATATGTGGAGGGGGAAGCCCCCTAACCACCCATACTTAAATATAACAACTCCAAGATCATAATATCTCGGAGAAAAGGGAATATTCTGAGAAATGGCATCTTAGGTTTAATGTATGTAAGTCTGTTCTTTTGGCAGCTCAGCCTCAGCATTTTGGGATTGTCTCAAGCAGGTCATAACATTTCAAATGGCTACTTAATTATAGCCTTGAATTTCTGAGTCCCTTAGTTTCTTTGCCAATGGCTCTAAATGTAATGCAAATAAAGGGGAAAGAGGATAACCATGCCTGGTTCCTCTGTTCAGACACAACTTATCAGAGAAGCACCCTCCCACTTTAATTTTGCCTCAGATTCCTTTAACTTTATTATTGTATCAGGGAAAGCAAATGCTTCAATTACCCTATTCATAAAATCCCAGCTTACTCTGTTGAATGTTTTCTCTGCATCAAGACCCATCAGCAACAGTGGTATTTTCTTACATTCTGCTTTACTCTGGATCATCATTGTTCTAATAATATTGTCAAATATTTGCCTCTCCTCCACAAAACCACATTGATCTTCTTCTTCTTCTTCTTCTTTCAGCTTTTCCCGGTTAGGGGTTGCAACAGTGGATCATCTGTCCACTCAAGATTGGCAGTGGAGTTTTACGGTGTCAAGTTGCCAACCCGGCACCCAACCTTCCACAGAAGGCACACACACACACTCACAACTAGGGCCAATTTAGTGTGTCCAGTCCACCTATTGCATGTCTTTGGGATGTGGGAGGAAACCAGAGCACCTGGAGGAAACCCACACAATCACAGGGAGGACATGCAGACACAGAAGGCACCCCAGCCGAGAATCGAACCGGAGAACATCTTGCTGTGAGGTGGCAATGCTAACCACTGCACCGCTGTGGCCACACATAAAACCACATTGATCTATACCTGTCAATTTTGGCTACACCTTTGCTATTTGTTTAGCTATTATAGACATAAACACTTTGTAATCATTGTTTAAAATTGAAATAGGCCTTTAAGAAGTTGGGTGTGATTTTCCGTCTTTAACGTCTTTAGGTATTACAGCCACCACAACTTTCTTTCAGAATGTTGGTGCTCCCCTCCCTTTAAAAATACTGTTAAACAAGACCTTCCAGACCAGATGATATAAGGATTGAAGTCAATAAATAATGATATGCATTCGAGTTTTAGACTTCAAACCCTTCAGAAAATGTATGTTTAAACAAACCCCGTAATTCTAGCAACTTTCTAAGTTTCTAAGAGTAATATTTAAAATATGTCCCAATTTCTGGGCCTCTGTCCCCCCCCCCCCCATTTTATCAGGCTTTGTCCAGATTTCTTACACTAAGAGGTTGAGAGGTATGTCCTGGAGGGAATTGTTTTGGCTAGGCTTGTATAGGCCCTAGGGCCGATAGCCTAGTACCAACCTATAAACCTTCCTGCAGATTGATTAAATCTCATTGTTTTTATCTCATCTCCTCCTATCTTAACTGTTAATTGCTGAGTCTAATCTACCTCTAGCCTTTGCATACTTAAATATTCCATAAATGTTTCCATTTCTACTTTTTTCTTGATTTTCACATTCCACTGTTTTAATGAAAACCCTCAAACACACACACACACACACACACACACACACACACACACACACACACACACACACACACACACACACACACACACACAAACATCCACAAAACCTATTAATTTAAAATAAATACAGAACTTTTTGCATCTGAAAATAATGAAGTTTAACCCTCCTGATAGGAACAAATGTCCCAAATCAATGCACACACAGGCATGACTTAACCTAACATTAAGGTTATCCATGCTAAGGTACATGTTACAGCTTGTGCTCCTTATTAACAGTAACTCATGTTTGTTCTTGTCTTATCTTCATTCCCCTCCCAGATGTGAAAATCAGCTTACATGCTTTCAGAAAACATTACCTTTTAAACTTAAAAAGGTTTTGTGGCTTTTATTGCTTTACCCTATAATCAGCTTGCCTCCATGGAAACAAAAATACCAAATGTACAGCTCTGCAAACCTCTCACCTTACTCTGAACACATATTCCTCTTATTTACTTGCTTACACACAAAAAAAAAATATTAGATTAAGCCAAAGGCCTTAATTCAGATATTCACCTATAAAAGGTAAGACAGAATGTATCAACTCTTCATATATTACAATCTCTGCACTTTTATACCCCAGTCTCCACCTGAGCAGCTCAGAATTACAGCATATTAACTTAAATGTGCTTTTGTGCAGTCTTTTTGTGCTGAAATGCCTACATTTCTTAAAACTAGAAAAGAAGAGAAAAAGGCAGTTATTTTCTTTGGTATCTTTATCACATAACCAGTAACTGAAATGCTTTACTATATAACATACTATTTATATCATGAAATACCCCATGCAAATACTCTTAAGAACAAATATTGTTTTACTTACAGTTACTTTTCTTTTCTTATTTCCTCCTTCCCTTCAGTGTCCTTCCAAATATTTATGACATGAAGTGGGGCATGCATGTTTAAGTTTCTCACAAGTTTAAAAAGTCAACAAAAGAACAGTCTTTCCACTTTTTCAAAGTCATATTTCACAAATGTGATTGATGCTTTTTAGTCTTACATTTATTCACGAATTTCAGTATTGCTAGTCTTCTTCATTTTCGTCTCCATCTTACAATCATAAACTCCAGTTCAAGCCCAAGGTACTCCCAATTCTGGATACCTTTTGAAATGTCAGGACCCACTAGAGTGAGTCTCAAAACTTGTGGGAAGAATGGACTTACATATATTAAGTCTGAGATGCCATTTCTCAGAATATTTCCTTTTCGCTGCACTATGACAAATTTGGAGTTGGTGTATATAAGTATGAGGGAGTGAGAGGCTTGAAGAGCTCATGGGGGTGTGCGGGGGGGGGGGGGGCTTGCCACACCAGTAAAAAAAAGTTTAAAGGAGAAGAGTGATTTTTGAGATTCACTTTTCTCCTTTGTTTTCAGACTTTTTTTCAGCATGTCGGCACTCTGCATTTTGAGTGCTGACATTTCAGTAAGGAGCTCCCTATTTTTCTAGTCAGCTCCTGTGCTTTTTCTGTCCATCAATCAGTTTCCTTTGGAACTTTGGAAAAGGCTTCATCTGCAAAGTCTCTCTATAGGCTTTATCATCAGAAGAATGAGAAGCAAAGTCCCCTTCTATTTGATGGCTCGCTGTTTGTTGGACAAGCTTTTATATTTCCTCCTTAGCTTGTTCTACATTAAAAATTGACTTTGATCCTGCATTAAGAAATGGTCTGAAGACAGCTGGGTACAGCAGCTGGAATCACACCTATCTCTTGACATTCCCTGCTTGCTGGGATAAATTTCCTTCTCTTGTGTACAGTGAAAAAACATATTCCACAGTCAACTGACTCCAATTTCTAATACTTTGCCCTTTTGCCTCAGTTTTATCGGGATGAATTCTTTCTGTTGATATGATTGCATCTTTACTAATACAGGTCTTGGCTGCTTTCTTATGGCCAAGTTTGTACCATATACATGATGTGCCCTTTTAATTAAAAAATCCTGGTGTGGAATATCAGTCCAGTTGCTTATTTGTGCTTTATGGTACAGGAAGAAAATCACAGTTTTATCCTGCATGCACTGTCTTCTAACGCTACTCTTTTTTTTGAAACAGCTCTTTTTGAGCAGTCTTATACTCAGCCAGCCTTTCTTCATTTCATCCTCTGATTTTCAGTTTTATCAATTCATCTGAATAGCTGTTTAAATCTTCTCCCATTTTTCCCAGTCTTTTAATATTTGGGTTGATATACTCCTTCAGTGTTGCATTTATTTTAATCAGCTCTGAGTACATTTGCTTTATTGTTTCCTCTGGAATACTGCAAGCTATGTCTTGTACCAAAGCCAGCACTTAAACTGTGTTTTCTTGAACAGCTGCAGTATTGTTCCCAGACAGCATTTTCTCTTCACCTTTTCTCGTTGATTTTATTTCAAGATCTCGAGGATTCTTCTTTGTTGGCATCCAGGCAGTGTGATTATTAGTCGGTAACTGAGGTTACTAAAACTTGCAGAGTTTCTGGCCCTTACATCCCATTTTCTTTTCTCACACTGGGAATGCTGAAATCAAGCTGTGGATCAGTGTGTAGCCATCTTGGAAGTTCCCACTATGCTGCATTTCTTTGTGGTGAGGGTAAGCCCATGATTAATATATGAAACATTTTCTTGGTCCAGCCCTTGTCTGAGAATATGAAAAGCATAATGGGATTTGAGAATCACTGTCAGTTTGTATTCATGAGGGAACTTGATAAGATATAGCCTCTTGACATTAGCTTTTGTACCACAGAAATATATACTAAAGAGGAGGGAAAGCACTGTGTGGCACCAGTGGTGACATTTTTCTGTCTAGAGCAAATACCCCTAGTCTTAACAGAATAAGTTATGTCAAACAGACAGTTACTAACCCAATGAAATGTGTATGGGTTAATAAAAGTTTGTCAATAATTCCAGGATGGGAGATAGTGTCAAAGGCCTTGGCAAGGTCAGTGTAAGTAGTGTGGACTGCATGACCCCTCTCCATGGCCTTAGTAACCCTTTCAAAGATTTCATTAAGTTTTAGCTGGCATGATATGCCTTTTGCAAAAAACAAAATGCTGTGGATCCAGTGATATAAGGTCATTACAAATTCTACTATTGAGACTAATAGGACTGTAATTCCTTGAGTCAGTAGAAGGACAACCCTTTTGCAGGGGCACTGCTACTCTCATTCTGTACTCCTTAGGAACATAACCAGTGGAGAGACTGAGGCTAAAGAACTGATGGGGGAGTTTTGCTATGTGGGACTTTATACTTCTCACCAGGCATACAGGGATACTGTTAGGACACATGTGTGTAGTGTTTTTCATTTTGGAAACTGCTAAAAGTGCTGAGTCTAAATTCATCTTAGTATGGAGAGTGTGAGGGGAAATGGATGGGAGAGAGGGGAGGTGGGTGGCAAATTAAAAAAAATATATATATATATTTTTTAGTACTGTACTTTACTGAAGTCAGCTTGAGTGCAGTTACTAATAAAACAACTTTTCTATATAACAGACAACACATACTACATGTTACAGCTTTTATTGTACAAGGTTTGCTTTTCGATACAGATACAGATGATAATTCTCCATTTACCTCGGAACTATGTTACTACAAAATACCAGATCGAACAGCATTTAGTTCTACAGTCCTTTTATAATACCTTTTGTACCATTTGGATCCTGTCTATGAAAGCAATCTTTTGAAGTCTTTGCTTGATGTCATGCTATCTGCTGATAAGCTGATTTTTGTTCTGTTTCACGGTGAATTATTGACAACCTTTAAGACTTAGGGAGCCGCCCTTGTCTACAATTGTTCTTGCAGCTGTACTAGTTAGGAATTAGGGAGTCGTCCTTGTGTACGATTGTTCTTGCAGCTGTACTAGTCAGGAATTAGGGAGTCATCCTTATCTGCATTTCTCCTTGGAGCTGTACTAGTCACGGAACAATTAGCACACAGTATGGATGCCAAACATATACAGTAATTATCTCTCTATTTTTTCCTACTTTCCTACTTATTTTCAGCTAAGAAAGTTTTAAATCTTTAATATATTCTAACAGTTTCCCCTTTTATTTTAAAAACACAAAACAGTTTTCATTGATATGTATTATTTGGTTAGGTCATAATTTTCATCGTGATTTACAGAAAACACATTAAGAAACAAAACCTTTAGCTATGTTTTGAATATTTATGAGGTCTTCCTTAACTGACTGTTTGTCTAGCTCTATTATGGCACTGAAATCCACATCAGTATATGCATATCTTGGAAGCTCTGTTCCTTTTTGTGCTGCTTGTTTTGCTAACATATCAGCTAATGCATTTAACTTAAAAGTCTTACTTGTTGGCTTTTGATGAGCTGAGCAATATCCTTTTGGTCAGAGAAGAAGATTCAATTGAAGATAAGTTTGGTACTAAATTATAGGTAAACGTCCTAATATAGTTGAAGAAGGCATTATAGTTGTGTTTAAATTAGTTGCAATCCTAAGTTCATAGCTGGCCTTATATTTCCTAATGGCAAGATTTAAACACTTACTTACCAGTTTTAAATACACGTTACCATTGTTGATGCATTTTTTTTCCATACCAGGAAAATTGCTATTTTTACTAGAATATTAGATTTTATTTCTTATTTTTTATTTGTTTGTACTTGTATTATTGGATTTGGACCATGTCTTGGAGCTTATCTCCCCGGGCCTCTACTGAAAATGGACATATATCCAGTCAGACTAGCCCGGTCAACAAATGTAAAATAAAATAAAATAAATGATAAATAATTAAATCTGTTTTATAATAATGAAGTGGACATCTTTTATTGACGACCTGGTGCATTTTCTTTTTATTATAGAGTTTATTGATATGGTACTTCCACCATATGGTTGAGTTCTAAACTTGTCATTATGCTTACTCTGGATTGATATGGATGCCTCAATCCATCTATCTAAGAGGGCAAGTAAAATTCAGAGCAGTTAGTTCCTTAATATACTTGTAGAACATAGATATTTGTTCATAAAAAATGACCCTAAACATTGAAGGCAAACCTATTTTTTGTCTAAAATAATTATTAATAATACTATATATTTAAGATTAAAACTACTTAGTTTTCCCATTGTTTTAAAGCAAGTAACATTTTAACTATTCATGTGCAGAGGGCTGGATTCAGGAAAAAATACGTAACTGCACAAAGGCAAGCTAATGTAGTCAAAGTAATGAAATGAGGTCCAGAACTGATTAACAGTGTAGTAGGAGTGATGTTTCAGGACACGCTAATTGGGAAATGTGCTAGCAAAAGTCCTACAGGTCACATGATGGTCAGCAGTGGGTGTTAACGATTACGTGGCCTTTGATCCTAGTATCATGCATGTAGAACACACCTGTCGATGTGCATTATCACATACATTGATAAAGTACAACAAGCACAGCTGTTTCCCCCTGATAAGGGCTACATTGCAAAGTTCCTACTATTTTTTTTACTATAATGTGAAGGAAATGGGTCAATAGGATAATCAGAAAGATGAAAGAGCAAACAGAGGCACACTCAGAAGTGGGAAATAAGAGTGGGATGGGATGGGGAAGCAAGGGGGGGGTAGATGTCTATTTTTCATTCTTTCAAAATGGGTAGAGTGTGAAGGTAGCATTGGGAAGGTGTGAGCAGGAAAAAGGTTATAGGGACAGCAGCAGAGGGCAGAAAAACAGAAAAAAACAAGCAAGGAAGGTACTGACATAAATGGGAAAAGAGAGACACAGACAGACATAGGGAAGACAATACTAATGGTGATGACTGGAATAAATACTGGGCAAGAAGAAAGGGCGCATCATGAAAGAGAGCTAGGGTAGGGTGACACCTGAATGCCACATTGCCCAGTGCTACTCCCAGCTAGAGGCTAGTCACCTCTTTGACCACACTTCTAGCTGAGTCCAGACACTGATGACCTGCTGGTCAGGGTCAGGCAGCTGTACAGCTGTTCCAGTTGCATAAGTATTCCCATCAGGCTGCTAATGGGGGTGTCCAGCCACTGATCCACCAAGGTCATCACCAGGCTGTCTACCTCCTATTAGGTGATATATTATAACCCACCAGTGGCACTTCTAATGGGGATTATGAAACCAGGATAATCCCAGGTTAAACAAAAAGCAATTGTGATGCCAGGGGTAATGCCAGGCTAAATAAAATGACTAAAAATGCAATATATTCATTTTACTTCTTCTTCTTCTTCTCTATTATTCTTCTCATTGCTAGATGGATGTGTGTGACTGTATATAACTATGTATGCAAGATGATGCTTGATATAAGCCTTATCTGCTCAAGGTTTTTTGTATGATGAAAACGCTGCGATAACGTTAAGCGTTCTCATTTTTTATCTAATAAATTGTGTTTGGACTCTAGTGATTGTTCCTCCAAGTGTGCTTACTTCATGGTTTAATAGCTGCTGTCTTGGCTTGACTCTGTAATTGTCCATCTGGAAAGTATTTTATTTATTAATTTATCTGGGCTCATTATTTATGTAGAAAGCTATTTAGGGAATGTAGATATCTGGATCTTAGGTTTTCTGAATGTATCCTGTTTATCTTTAATGCCTTTTATTTGAGTTTCCTGCATGTCTTTCTTACTGAAGCAAAGTTTGTTTGTTTGTTTGTTTTTTTACCTTTAAGCTACCATGGCTAGCATATTTTTGTATTTATTGTAAGTATATTTATATACTGTTTCTTGTCTGAGAAGAGAGAAACCACTATTAATATTGTTGGTTAGTGAGCTGTATTGTATGTGTCTTCCATTAGACTGCTTAAGTCCTATTACCTGTGAAAATATTTCATATTTGGTTGAACTTAGAGCAACCGGTAATCTGGGGTCTCTGGCCTAAAACCCCAAGTGGTGGAGGTACTATCATGCCAGGAATAAAGTTGTGGGGAATTGGAGAATTCTGATATCCTTCCTTATGAAGTATATGTGTGCACTTTGTGTGAAAGGCATAGGTTTAGGTTTATAGGTTTATAGATGGATCATGGATAAAGGGGCATGGGAAGACACTGGTTCACTGAAGGAGACAGCAGTGAGATATGGGACCTGGGAGGGTTTGTACAAAGACTCAGCTCTATAAGTGGCCTATGATTCAGTCCAGTGAGGATGTGCAGTTTAGAAGCCCATGCCCAGAACTGCAGTGCATATTTCCATTATGCTGTTGTAGCCAGGTTGTTCTTTGTAAAGTAGTTATTGAAACAGACGTGTGCATTTTCTTGCCATTACTTGTCCTTTTTGGCAGTGGTGGGATTCAAACAACATCTTTAAGTGTCACATTTATGGCAGTGGTCCATCTGTATTATCTGATTTAGGGGCAGTGGTTCTGGCCCACCTTCATATTTGGTGGCAATGGTGCCAATCCAGCTTCACAGGAAGCCTAAACAATCCATTGGAGAAAGGCCATAACAGGGCACCAGGAAACCCATCAGCTAACTCTGCTGGATAATCTGCATCACCCCACTGACATGCTGGTCTGGAAATAGATGAGGAGCCAACAGCTGACATCAAGGTAGATGGATTGTTTGGTGACATTATTGTACCACATCTGACACCATGGCAGACACTGCAGAAAATATGAACATAAATTGAAAGAAACAAAACAACAAACAACCAATGACATAAAAAATGACAGCAATAAAAAGAGGTAAACAGAAAAGCAATTACTACTAATTTCTATTACATTGTTTAGCAGAATAATCCTTGAAGGAGTAAAATGCTGTTAATTATGCACTGACAAATTAAATTCACCATTTGTCCCTGGGGGAATGCTACTGCAGTAGTAAGTGTGCCAAAAAGGCCAAGATTAAATGCGACCTAACTAGTCCTTCTGTATGTGTGACATCTGAACAGTGTATGCATTGCAAAGGCTGTCTATAGGTGCTATGAAAACTCTCCTGAACAACCTCAGAAGCTTGAGGTGTTCTACCTAAAGGGACTGCCATCTGGTGGCAGGCTCAACTTAGCAGGCAGTGGACTGAATTATGCCATTGTGTCCATATGGACACAGTGCCAGAAGCCAAAATGTCATAAATATGGCTCATAGACACCTTGAACGAGCAATGTACCATGAAACATGACAGCCTTCAGTGATCATCAACTAGCTGCCTGACCAGTGCATGCCCATAATGTGCCAGGTGAAAGTTGACAGTAGCAGAGGGATTTGATTGGACAGCAGAAAAATAACACTGGACAAGCAGAGTAGGGCATCCTGTATGAATTGCAGGGGTAAGGCAATGGACATGGCAACATAGACACTCGGGTCTGAAGTAGAGTATGATATCCAGGATGGAGGTGGAATATCCACTATCAGGTCAGTTATCATTGCAATGCATCTGGTGGTGCTCCAAGGAGGTAGGGCAGAAAACAAAACAAGGTGGCTTGTATTGATAAGGTACATGTTAAGTAGTCATAGAAAAGCTGTATGCCATGGTTTAACTAAGCAGACAAAGAAGCAAGAATGTAAAATGAACAATATGGCAGGAATTTAAAAAATATGCAGCTATAAGTTCAGTGGTACTTAGGTTCATAGGTTCGTACTAGGCTATCTGCCCTAGGGCATTTATAAGCCTAGCCAGAGTGTATGTGGCTTACACCACCCCTTAGGATGAGAATACTACGCCCTTTTAGGGTTTAGTTTACTATGCCTCTGTCTAGTAGTGACACAGAGATGACCCCCGGGGTAAACTTACGATCTCCCATCCACTCGTCGAGATTTCTCTTGAATAGAGTCAGTGAGGAGCTCTGCCTAACATGGACTGGGATTCTGTTCCAGAGTGTAGGGAGCCTCTGGGTTATGAATCTGTCCCTCCAGCACGTTCTATTTATTTCTGTGTTGAGGTTTAAGTCACTTGTTCTCGTGGCTCTGATGGATTTGGATTTTCTGAGGTGGAGCATGTCCATTAATTCAGGATTGGACATGGCCTTGTACGTCAGGCACAGATCACCTCTGAGTAGGCGGTATGCGACTGAATAGAGCTGGAGTTTTTCAGTCGGGCAGCATATGACATATGTTTAAGACCCTTTATCCTCTTGGTGAGGAACTTTTGGGGTCTTTCCAACTGCTGCAGGTGTCGGGTGAGATACATCCCAAATGGGGCATTGTACTCAATCATTGGCCTGATAAGAGAAGAGTACAGGGGCACAATGACCTCTCTTGATCTAGATGTGAAACCCTTCATGATAAGGTGGGCAATAAAGAAGGTCTTCCTAACCACTTTGGCAATGTGAGTGTCAAATGAGAGGTTACTATCAACCTGGGTCCCTAGGTCCCTGATTACCTCTTCCGTACTTAATGGATTACCGCCTACCGCCTATGTGGTAATTTGTCGGTACCTTGTTTTTCCCAAAGGGTATGACTATACATTTCTTGGCGTTCAGCTTAAGGCCATGGCTCTGGCACCAATTATCCGTTTCTATGAGGCCTCTCTGAAGGATGTTTGTGTTTGCTGGAGTATCAATTATGGCGCCCAGTTTGCAGTCATCTGCGAACTTTGTCAGCCACAGTCCTCCTATGTTTGCCTGTACCTCTGAAAAATAAATGCCGAACAAGAGGGGTCCCAGGACTGAGCCCTGTGGGACACCGCTTGTGACTGGCTTAGAGTCGGACATAGCTCCAGCAACTCTGACCCTGTGGGTTCTGTCCTTGAGCCAGTTTGCAACCCATCTTGTGACATATGGGTTTACATTTAAGCTGGTGAGTTTGTCTATGATGCCCGAGTGGGGTATTGTGTCAAAGGCTTTTGCAAGGTCAAGGTAGGCTGTGTGAACTGCCTTGCCCTCATCAATGGCCTTAGTGTCTGTTTCAATAAAGTTGACCAAGTTCAAAAGGCAGGATCTGCCCTTGACAAAGCCAAATTGGGTAGGATCCAATGTCTGTAGGTCCCCAATGTCTTTGTTTATGAGTTCCATAATGATCCTCTCCATAGCTTTGCAGACCAGGCTCGTCAAGCTTATGGGGCGGTAATTTCCAGGGTCCGTAGAAGCACCGCCTTTGTGAAGTGGGACCACTGTTGCCATACGCCACTCTTTGGGTACATATCCTGTAGTAAGGCTAAGATTAAACAGCAGCCTTATGTGTGGGGTTAGTTCCTCTTGGAGTTCATGTAGCACACAGCCCAGGACACCATCCGGTCCCATTGATGCTGTGTTTTTAGCTTTAGAGAGGGCGGCTCTCACCTGGGCATCTGAGATGTTAGGGAGGCTACACTCTGCTGGGATAGTTATTTCTCCTTTTGGGGGGGAGGGGGAGGAGAAATTTGCACTGAACCTGTCTGCCAGAATGTTGGCAATGTCAGTGGGTTCAGTGTATTTTGTGTCATTTTGGACTAACTGAGCATATCTGGGAGTTTCCACCCAGGTTTCTAACATAGCTAAAGAAGGCCTTGTGATTGTCTTTTGTGTCTTTTGCGATTTTTCTCTCAAAGTTGGCCTTGGATGATTTTATGAGTGATCGTAGTTTTTTGCTAGTACTGATCAGAGATGCCTTCCCTTTTAGGGATTTTGCTCTGTCATGTAGTAGCTTCCTCCTCCTGTTGTAAAGTTTGTTTATGGCTGGGGTCCACCAGACCGGGCGCCTGCCTTTGGGGGAATGAGTCTTGGTTTTATTTGGGATTGCATGATCCATGCATTCTTGAAGGTGCCCATAGAAGGCATTTGCAAAAGATTCAGCAGTGTGGGTTGTGGTTTCCACTGGCCCAGGGGCCTTGAAAGATACCACTTCAGTCTTAAGAAGTGTGAAGTTTGCTTTTGAGAAGTTCTTCACTGAGGTCTTTTGTGCAGGGGGTGGGGGCGGGATGTGGATTTCCAGTGAGATTAATTTATGGTCTGATCTTACCAAAGAGGGATGTACTTGCGGTGTGGAGCATTTTGTCCCCATGTTTGTGATGATCAGGTCTAGTATATTGTCTCCTCTTGTGGGAATGGTGACTAGTTGTTCCATTGCATTTGAGTTTATGAATTCTAGGAACCTTTGGGCTAGGGTGTTGGGGCTTGAGTAATGTTCCCAGTCTATGTTTGGGTAGTTGAAGTCTCCCAAAATTATGGTATTTGGAGAGACATTCATACTCTCCAGTGTCTTCAGGAAGGCTGTGTGGGGTTCCTGAGTTTGAGAGGGTGGTCTGTAGCATGCTACAAACTGTAAGGCAGTTTTTCCTATGGTTAGTTGCACCTGGATAGTCTCCGATGCTTCGTACGTTGCCACTAACCTGGAGGTGTGGGTATCTTTGATGAAAATGGATACTCCCCCTCCTTTTGTGGTTCGGTCCAAGTTTTGGGGCCGGAAAGCATGATATGAGGTAAAACCTGATAGTGCTGGGATGCTCTCAGGAGCCTTGAACCAGGTTTCAGTCACTGCACAGACATCGATGTTCTCCATACTGAGGAGGGCTTCGAGGGCGTGCATCTTGAGATTTAGACTTCTGGCATTGAGCAGCATTACCCTTAGTTTTTTTCCACTTGTGTTTTCTAGGGAGGTAGGTTTGTCATTTGAGCCTTGCCTAAAAAGGCACAATGGGGTGGCAAGAGCCTTGGCCAATATCCGGAAGCCCAGGGGTGACAGGTGCAAGCCATCCCTTGCGAAGCAGCGTGGCTTGTCAAGCATGTCATCCCAAGCAGACAGACACTGGATCCCCTTAGAATGACACCAGTAATTAAGCCAATTGTTAAAACTGATCATTTTGTCTTTGTACTGTGGCATCATTCTTGGTGAGGGTAAGATGCTGCTCAGGGTCAGGGTCATACCGGCCTGGGCTACATAATCAGAGAGCTCCTCTATGTCTCTTTTCATGTAGTCCAGGGAGGTGCGTCTCAGGTCGTTCACACCGGCATGTACAATGACTGAGTCATATTTGTACTTGCTGTGGAGTGACCTGAGTGCTTGTGTTATGTGGCGGATTCTAGCTCCCGACAGGCAGCTTACTGTGACCCTCTCCTTGTTCAGTCTGGTGAGCGGGACGTCAGTGTGCCTGACTATGGAGTCACCTATTACAAGTGTGTCTGGCATGTTGTTTGGCCTTAAGGGCTGTGACTGTTTAGCACACTGACTTTGTGAACTATGTGTTGCATGTGCTATGTCTTGAGGTGGTGGTTGCTTTGGTGTCTGCTTTGGAGGCCTCTGTTGTTTTGGTAGATTTTTAATCAGCGCCTCCAAGTATGTTTTTCTGTGTTTATGTGTTTGGTTTGCAGTTGTGATAGTTCTATGTGAGACTGGGTTTGTGGTGTGCGTGGTTACCTTCTCCTCCTGACTGGTCTTGCCAGTACTGAATTGAGAGAGCTCAGCCTCCAGTTTGGCTATATAGTTGCTCTCTCGCATATATTTGTATTTGTTGGGAGGAGGAGAGGGTTGTCTGTGTACATGAGGCAATTGTAACATTGCCTCAAGATTCCCAGATTCACCAGCTGAACAGGAGAGGACGCCAGCAACTGACCCTTCGACATGCTAGAAATAGTGAAAAAGATTGCTGTGTAACTGAGTCAGAAAGGACCTATAGCGAAATGGGTACTCAACAGAATTTAGGTGAATGAAGTACTTTCGTTTGTTTAAGAGTGCTTTACCTGTATACAAAATGCTTTAGGAGCAAGTGCTGAGCTTTTTAGATAGAGTATAGGCTGTTTAGATTGCAAGTAGAACAGTTCTAAGGGAAAAATTGAAGAGCAGACTTGGCGGAGCCAGAAAAAGTTTAACCTTGTTTAACCGGCTGCGCTATGCAATACGACAGCAAAGCCGTGCAAACGGATTTTAAGCAGTGAACTACAAAAGAGCTAGGAATGGTCCCAAACAACCAATTACTAACAGCTTCTTGTGCTGAGGTCACTTCCCCCAAGGACAGGTAGGCTGCTCAAGGCTCCCCACTCCCACTGGTGAGCAAAGAAACTTCCTTCTATCCAAGTAAGGTAATGGACAACACAGGAACTACACCACAGCCCAGAATACAGCAATGCCTGTATACTGGTCTAAACTAGTCGAGAAAGGCGGAAAACAAGGATTATTTTTTGTTTTTTTTTTTTGCAGAAATACACAGAAAATGCAGAGACAGTGATAAATTAGTTACACAGGCTAGCACACTTTAGTGGGCAGCCTCCACAGTTCAATTAAACAAACAAACAAGCAAACCTTCGACTAAATTCGACTAAATGTAACTTTAAGTGCAGATTTTAAAATAAATGCAGTAATCAGTAAAAACAGTTCAGGCTAGTTCAAAGTAAGCAGCAGAAGCTATTTTCAGTGAAAAAAGCAAAGATACTTAAATCCAGAAGGTAGTCGCTTTTTCGAGTTCCTTGCTGCTAGGACCACTCTGTAAACCCACGTGGAGCTTGTCTGAGCAGTATAGCCAGAAAAAATGCCCAGAGGCGGATTTTAAGCAGTGAACTACAAAAGAGCTAGGAATGGTCCCAAACAACCAATTACTAACAGCTTCTTGTGATGAGGTCACTTCCCCCAAGGACAGGTAGGCTGCTCAAGGCTCCCCACTCCCACTGGTGAGCAAAGAAACTTCCTTCTATCCAAGTAAGGTAATGGACAACACAGGAACTACACCACAGCCCAGAATACAGCAATGCCTGTATACTGGTCTAAACTAGTCGAGAAAGGTGGGAAAACAAGGATTATTTTTTGTTTTTGTTTTTTTTGCAGAAATACACAGAAAATGCAGAGACAGTGATAAATTAGTTACACAGGCTAGCACACTTTAGTGGGCAGCCTCCACAGTTCAATTAAACAAACAAACAAGCAAACGTTCGACTAAATTCGACTAAATGTAACTTTAAGTGCAGATTTTAAAATAAATGCAGTAATCAGTAAAAAAACAGTTCAGGCTAGTTCAAAGTAAGCAGCAGAAGCTATTTTCAGTGAAAAAAAGCAAAGATACTTAAATCCAGAAGGTAGTCGCTTTTTCGAGTTCCTTGATGCTAGGACCACTCTGTAAACCCACGTGGAGCTTGTCTGAGCAGTATAGCCAGAAAAAAAACGCCCAGAGGTGGATTTTAAGCAGTGAACTACAAAAAAACTAGGAATGGTCCCAAACAACCAATTACTAACAGCTTCTTGTGCTGAGGGCACTTCCCCCAAGGACAGGTAGGCTGCTCAAGGCTCCCCACTCCCACTGGTGAGCAAAGAAACTTCCTTCTATCCAAGTAAGGTAATGGAAAACACAGGAACTACACCACAGCCCAGAATACAGCAATGCCTGTATACTGGTCTAAACTAGTCGAGAAAGGCGGGAAAACAAGGATTATTTTTTGTTTCTTTGTTATTTTTGCAGAAATATACAGAAAATGCAGAGACAGTGATAAATTAGTTACACAGGCTAGCACACTTTAGTGGGCAGCCTCCACAGTTCAATTAAACAAACAAACAAGCAAACTTTCGACTAAATTCGACTAAATGTAACTTTAAGTGCAGATTTTAAAATAAATGCAGTAATCAGTAAAAACAGTTCAGGCTAGTTCAAAGTAAGCAGCAGAAGCTATTTTCAGTGAAAAAAAAGCAAAGATACTTAAATCCAGAAGGTAGTCGCTTTTCGAGTTCCTTGCTGCTAGGACCACTCTGTAAACCCACGTGGAGCTTGTCTGAGCAGTATAGCCAGAAAAAACGCCCAGAGGCGGATTTTAAGCAGTGAACTACAAAAGAGCTAGGAATGGTCCCAAACAACCAATTACTAACAGCTTCTTGTGCTGAGGTCACTTCCCCCAAGGACAGGTAGGCTGCTCAAGGCTCCCCACTCCCACTGGTGAGCAAAGAAACTTCCTTCTATCCAAGTAAGGTAATGGACAACACAGGAACTACACCACAGCCCAGAATACAGCAATGCCTGTATACTGGTCTAAACTAGTCGAGAAAGGCGGGAAAACAAGGATTATTTTTTTGTTTTTTTGTTTTTTTGCAGAAATACACAGAAAATGCAGAGACAGTGATACATTAGTTACACAGGCTAGCACACTTTAGTGGGCAGCCTCCACAGTTCAATTAAACAAACAAACAAGCAAACTTTCGACTAAATTCGACTAAATGTAACTTTAAGTGCAGATTTTAAAATAAATGCAGTAATCAGTAAAAAAACAGTTCAGGCTAGTTCAAAGTAAGCAGCAGCTATTTTCAGTGAAAAAAAAGCAAAGATACTTAAATCCAGAAGGTAGTCGCTTTGAGTTCCTTGCTGCTAGGACCACTCTGTAAACCCACGTGGAGCTTGTCTGAGCAGTATAGCCAGAAAAAACGCCCAGAGGCGGATTTTAAGCAGTGAACTACAAAAGAGCTAGGAATGGTCCCAAACAACCAATTACTAACAGCTTCTTGTGCTGAGGTCACTTCCCCCAAGGACAGGTAGGCTGCTCAAGGCTCCCCACTCCCACTGGTGAGCAAAGAAACTTCCTTCTATCCAAGTAAGGTAATGGACAACACAGGAACTACACCACAGCCCAGAATACAGCAATGCCTGTATACTGGTCTAAACTAGTCGAGAAAGGCGGGAAAACAAGGATTATTTTTTTGTTTTGCTTACATATCCCTCTGCCTGGAAGTTCTTGCCACGCACCTAAAGCAAATGAACTGGTTCTCCCCTATTTCAATAGAAGCTGAAAACATAAAATAAAAGGAAAAATGTCCATGATTCACGTCCTACATATGGCTGATCAGTTAGTTATTCAAAATAGTTCAAGTGATAACTTGTCAGCGCTACTTACTATAAATCTCTGGCACACATACTCTAACCTCCTCTTCTCATTGACTAAGAAGGCCATAGCTGCATCTCATGAGGCCACTGTATCAGTGCTAACACTACCAACTAGTGTGTGTGTGATGCCCATGGAATTACTAACCACCCTAACAAGGCTTTGCCAGGGATCTACTTTGTACTGGGGTCCGTTAATAAGAGTCCTTCTATGGGTGTTCCCAATCATCCCTACACAGTTAGTACAGAAAGATGTTGGCCTCCTTTCTGCACCATATGGGAATCCTTCAACACACAGCACTCCAGTAAACCATAGCCACTTCACAGGTTGTAATCTAGAAGAATACGGTAGTGGATTTGGGATGACACACATTGCAGGTAACACGTGATATGCATCACTGAGCAGCAGGTCAGCACAAACAAACCATTGCCACCATATAATCATGTACTGCATGTGAAGGCTGTTTTGGAAGGTAAAATGCACCCTATGTATGTACTCTATACATCCAGTATCCCTGTCTGTGGTTGTACTATAGGATACAAGGCTGATTAGTAAACTCATGGACCTGCCCACTCATCTGAATTCCAGTTTGCAGTCACCTATGTGTGCATATGATCATTTGTGGGCTTCACTGTGCATTTTAGGGCTAGTTCTCATTGCATTAAATGTGTGATTTAGAGACATTTACCCTAAATTGTCTTACAGGCATATTTCCATGCTACAAGCCTTGAATTGCATGATAAATCCAGGCATAGCCATTAAACTGCTTATCACATTATGGAAATGTGCTGGAATGCAAATAAACCTGATATCAAGTATTATAGAACTGACTCAAGAAAATATCCATTCTACAGTTGCTTTGGTAATGGTAAATGAACAGTGACATGTAGGGAGAGCATATGGTCAGCTGTAGTTCTCTTTTATTGTTGTTGGAAATTACTTCACATCTTCCTGATGGCAGGTTGTGGGGGCACAGAAAGGTATGTAATAAAACTCTGTAGTACATTACCACAGTTTTACAAATTACAGAAGGGTGTGATAGGGTTAAGGGACACATCACATGCAGATGTGTGGATGGACTACATAAATGTGAGATTTTGAGGGTAGCTGCCACCTGTAGACAGCTGTGTAAGGAGCTCAGGGAGGGTGGAATAATGATACTTAGGACTGGCATAGAGGTGGGGGCAGCAGTGGCCCACCCAGGTAGTATTGGTGGGTCTGTGTGAGATGCAGTATAACCACTGTTATGCAGCACTGACAGGAAGAACTTTTTGTATCATATATGGAACACAGTGGAGAATTTGAGGTTGGACTGTAACACACATTAATGGATACTGGGCTAACAAAAATATGTAGTGCTCATGATGGCCACAATTTTTTGGGCACAGGTATAGCACAACATAGTCCATCCCCATGCTACCTTATAGGGCTTCATACCTCTCAACCTCTTAGGGCAAGAAATCTGGACAAAGCCTGACAAAATGAGGGACAGAGGCTCAAAAATATGGACAGATTTTAAATATCGCTCTTATAAACTTAGAAAGTTGCTAGAGTAGCAGGATTTATGTTAACATACATTTTCTGAAGGATTTAAAGTCTGAAACTCAAATGTATGTCATTATTTAGTGACCTCAGTCCTCAGATCATCCCAGAAAACCACAGATTTTATGAGGAATAGACAAAAAATCTGAGCCAAAAATCTGGACATTCTGCAAAAACCTGGATAGTTGAGAGGTGTGTGGGACTGCTATGTGGTGCTGCTCTGTGATAGTGAGGATGGATGGAGTCACACCTATTGGTTGGTGGAACAGCAGTCACACAGATATATCATGCAACAACAGGTGCTGCTTATATGATATGTTCACTCACTGACCATAGCTCTGTGTCCACATTTACAGGCTGTGCCATAGTGTCAAAAAGAAAGAAAATGCCTAGAGACGTTTTTCTAGGTACAGACAGAAGTGTCTACCCCTGCTTGCTAGGTCTATATTAAATCAGTGAATGCTTAAAAAAGCGAACGCTGATTTATGAACCCTCTTTAAGCGAAAGCTGAAAATCCCGAACACTCGGAACAGAGATTTTTTCCCAGGGGAAAAAAAAAATCGCTGGATCGTTTTTGGGACTTTGCCATTTCCTCTACTGTGGTGTGATTTCTGAGTTGGTATATTTAAGTAGGGGGCTGTGCGGGGCACAGCCCTCCTATCAGAGTTTGTGGTGGGCAAAGCCCCCCCACTTTATTTAATGTTTTGAAGGGTTTTTTTTTGGTGGAACAGTGATTTTTTTCCATGGGAAAAAAATCTCTGTTCGAGTGTTTGGGATTTTAAGCTTTCGCTTAAAGAGGGTTGATAAATCAGTGTTCACTTTTTTAAGCATTCACTGATTTAACATAGACCCTGCTTGCCCTCCATGAGCATGTATTGTAGGTACTACATGGCTTCTTTGTCCATATGCCATGTGATCTGGTGGTGGTTGTGATTACTTTTGGTTGCACAGCAGGGCAGTCCATCAGATATGGCAAATAACCACTGATATCATCCTGCATGCTTGCTAGAAAGACCATGCCACTCCAGGACAGGAAGGCCACAGATAGAAATCCATGATTTTAGACCACCTTGATCATCACAGAGGAGTTCTGCTGTCCCTTTATGGGGCGATAGAATGGTCTTTGACACCTAGCAAATGCCTGGATGTGGAAGCAGAGCTGGCTACACTCCTTATAATGTGTCTGTTGGTTTGTATTGCTTTGTATCAGTAACACTGTTTAAGGGCACACGTACCATAAGCTCAGGGGCATTCAGCATTAGCACTTCTCTTCCTCAGACAAAATGGCCTACTACTTACAGTATATATGTTTAAATTCTTTGCATAGCAGTAATCAGTAATGTTGGTGAATCACATGGTTGTTAGATGATCGCTTATTAGTATTGTCACACACAGGTGTTCATTTTCCTATAGGTACTGCAGTTATGGGGCTCTCTGCAATATAACACTGCATGCCTGATATTGGTGCTAAATCAGTAGCACATTCAGAGGGTACAGCTGTCAATAAAAGTGACTGAGGAGGGCACACTACCTGCCATGCCCAACTGGATTAGCTCTGTTTCTTGTGTAACAGTGCATCTACAGAGTGTGGATAGGAGGTCAGAAGAAGCAAAACTGAAGCCATCTTCCCAGCAGTCATTGCCTGGGATGGGTGCCTCTATAGGCATTATACAAAGGTTGCTCAGGGCAGCCATCCAGACACAAACAAATACACCACCACCATGGCAGAGGTGATAGCATACCTCAGTGCCTATAGACTGAGGTGCACGAAGGTTTTCAATACATGAATGCTAACAGTGCTTCTACATGGTGAGGCCTTTGTCATTCTAGTGGCTGCTGTCCATTAGACCCCACAGGACAAGCAGATCATTTTCATGTACTGCTATCTCCTCCATACCACTCACTGATGGGGTGCCTAGTGAAGCACTAAATGAGTGCCTGAGAAGATGTGAAAGATGCAGCAGTCTGGCACATGCAATGGACAGGTGGTCACAGTGTCATGGTTCACTGTCATCCATACCAATGAGTGTTGTTACTAGTGCCATTCCTCAGAGGGGGGCATTCGGGGGCTAGGGATATCCATGGTTTGCCTTTGTCCAAATAAATGCACCCCCATATCTGTGCCCACTGCTGATTCCTGTCACTGTACCCCTCACCACCTGTATATTTGATGACTACTGTGTCCTTCTCTTCCAGCTGTGCTGTATGGGTAGAAGATGTCTGGTGCACAGTGTGGTCAGTCAGTGTACGGCACTGTAGAGCATATATACATACAAACATTTCAAGCATGGGCATTAATGCTCTTTTAACTTGCCAACATGCAGTTGTTCCCATAATAAGTGTCCAGGTTGTTCTTAAAAATATCTAAACTAGTACTTGCTTTAATGTAATTTGGTAGTCTATACCATGCATCAACTACTCTGTCAGAGAACTAATTAAGTGCACTTCTCATTCCTATAGAATCTTCTACGTAGGATGTATGATGATTCTCTAGTACTTTTTTATAACCCCAAACATTCCCAGAGGTAGTTGTTTCTAAATGCCCCATATACCTGAATATGATTTCCTGTTAAATATCTGTATGAGACACTGTACAAGTTCAGATATTTCAGTCTTTCATAGTAAGTTAAATTTTCACATCTATGGATGCCCTTGGTATATTTCCACTGTAGTCTTTCCGGTTTAGTCATGTTTGTTTCCTTATAAGGTTTCCATATTGTTATTCCATAGTCAAGTTTGGGTCTAATGTAACCAGCAATGACATCATCATTTCTGATTTCTTAGACTTTATTTATTTATTTATTTGTCATTTGTAACCAGGTTAGTCCAGTAGAGCCAGTGGCCTGTTTTCAATAGAGACCTGAAGAGAAAAGCTCCAGACAGTTATTACAAAGTTACAAAAAAGAAAAACATCTGGCAATGAAGTGTTATGCTAACATTAAAATAATGTGCTTTACATGAGAAGATTAGAAATTTACAAGATGCTTGAGAATGAAGACATTACAATAATATGCATACCATGCATACAAAAGTTAGAATTTTTTATTTTATTTTTTAATCAACAAAAAGAGAAAGAGATGCAAATGAGATAGGATACTTACAATAGGTGGGTGTTAAAAGTATGAGAGGTAGTAAGGTGGTAGGGTGGGATTTAAGTGGGATCATTGCAGTGACAGGTGTTGGCATCTAAGAGAAAAGTTTTAAGTTTGGATTTAAAGAGATTTAAGTTAGATTTGATTTCAATGTTAAGGGGGAGTTTGTTCCATGCATGGGAAATACTATATTTGTAAAGAAGTTTACCAATGTTTTTGTTTGGTTTATAGGTGTCCAGAAGGAACAGGTCAGAGCTGCATAGAGTTCTGGAACGGGTATTAGTGAGGATAGAGCAGGGCAGGAAAGGGGTTTTAAGAGAAGAGTATGAGTCATTTGCAGCTGGGAATGAAGCAGGTGCTGAGGGAAGTTAAGGCACTGGAATTGTTTTAGTGCATGGCAGTGATGAGATTTGTAGGGCTGGTTACTAGCAAATCTTGCAACACTATAGTATGATTGATGGAGTTTAGCCAAAAGGGTAGATTATAGATGTGAAAAGATGGGGGCAGCATAAAGTAAACATGGTAGGAGGAAGGCTTGAGCTAGTTTCTGCCTAGAGTCAGGGGCTAGGTATTTTTTATGTCTGTAGAGTAGGATGAGCTTTTGATTGGTCTTTTTGATATAGTGCTGAACATGGGTATCACATTTTAATTGGTCATTGATAATAACACCAAGAAGTTTAGTATGTGGGTCAGGTTGTATGATGGTATTGTCGAGAGGAAGAAATGGTGAAGGCTGTTTTGAGGTTAGAGAAGGTTTTTAGAAAAAAGAGTAATAGCTTTGTTTTTTATACAACTTGTAGGTCTGTAACTATTATTAACCAGTCAGTAGATATGATTAGAAAAACTCAAAGCTATATCTACCCATATACCCAGCTCCTTAAATGAATGTGCAGTTTCAGTCTCTGTATGCTGTAGTAAAATCTCATATCCTTAGTTGTTTATGTTTTTATCAGCATATTATTTTCCTGTGCCCAAATGATCAGTTTAGTTAAGTTATTTTGCAGACATTCCCTATCTATAACACATGAAATCAGTTCACCCAATTTCAGGTGATCTGTATACAGACTATAAAACACCTCAAATGAAAAAGATAGATCTGAAAGACACAATCTAAGCAAGTTTGGGCCTAGGACAGAAACATGTGGGACACCCTGACTATAACAAGGAATTTCACTTGTCCAATTGCTGTATGATACCTATCATGTCTTATTTGTAAGCCATGCAGCTATCAGTCTTATCAAGAGTACATCATTCCTAGTTGCTCTAATTTATTGATTAGTGTTTTGTATATCATCCTGTCAAATGCTGAAGTTAAAGCTATATAAAAGACATCACAGCACACATTTTCATTCATAGCTACTAATATATTGATGTTATGTTGTCCTATCTCGCCGTAATTCTTATAGGTTGGGTTTGGAGCTGTTCACGGCTCCGACTCGGATGAATACTAAAGCTCGAGAGCTTCCACTGGCTCGAGGCTAACCCCTTTCCCATGATGCTCTGGGCCACATCCCTAGATCTTGTTTGCCATGCAAGCTATGGAGAAGTGTTCCTGCTGGCTCACTGGCTAAGTATAGTTTTTTTTTCAAATTCTTTTTGCCTAAAGTTTCTCTCTCTTTGCTACCTTTCTTCCAGATAGTTTTTGTGTTTTCTGTGTCAGGCCCTTATAGCACTTAGTTTTTCCCTTCCCAACTACTAGTGAGAGTTCCGTTTAACTTAGAGGGGTATCACAGCCCATTTAAGTTAGAGGGCCGCTTCCCCTTAGGTTTAGAATCCATTTTTAGTTAGAGGATTCTTACCTTTCCCTTTCATTTTTGCTGCTTCACCTTCTTTAAAAAAAAAGGTATTTTTGTATTTGTGTCTGTGTGTTTTTTCCAGTTATAGCCTTTATCTTAAAGTTAGTTGGTCAGTCAGTTAATTTGCTTGGCTGTAGTGTTAGATGGATGTCTAAAGATAAGGAGAAGGAACCAAGGGAGCATAAGCAGTCATGGTTCAAGAAGTGCGATAAATGCACTCAAAAGATGTCTCTTACAGGTGGCCACATGAGTTGCGATTACTGTCTCAGTGCCATCCATTTACAGGACCCCTGCACTATTTGTCACACATTCAGTAGCAGGGTGCTCCATAAGAGAAGGAGTAAGTTAATGGCAAAGGGAATATTGAAAGGGTCCTTTCAGGAAGCTTTAGATACCCAGAGCTCCAAATCTTCCTCCCCTTCTTTATCTCACACTAAATCACCAAAAAGACTGGCCTCTACAGCTCCAATTTCGGAGCCACCAAAGAAATTGGTTTTATCAGAACCGAGGGCTCTCGATTCTGACAAGTCTGAAACCAAGGAATCCTCTTTGGTGCCTAGAGTGTCCATGGAGCTAATAGAGATACCAAGGGGTCACTCACCTTTATTGAAGCTGATATCTCCAACACTGAGCTCTCCTATATTAGAGAGAGGCAGATCTCCTTCCTTGTCCACCCGTTCTTTGAGGAGTTTATCTGATGATGATGTGGAGCGGGTGGTAAAGAGATTGCTCCAAACACTGGCCCTGGCTAAAATATAGTCATCTCCGGCCCCAAAGGAAAAGGAGCCACATCATTCAGCACCTGCCATTTTGATTCCTCCTCTGATCACCTTGGAATCTTTGGAGCCAGAGATATTGGATTCAATAGTAGCAGAATCGTCAGCATCGAGACCACCTTTGGAATCTTCAGTTCCTACTTCGACTCTGATGTCCTCAGCTCCTTCTGATGTTGAGGAATCTAGGAGCCCATGCTTGCTATTGGGGTTTGTGGAGGAAAGTCAGCGTGGACAGTCATCCAATCTGAGTCTACCTCTTGGTGCCTTGGCTAAGTTGAGCTCGGCTCCTACCTCAGTTTTGGAGCCACCAGCTCCACCTCGGTGTCGACCTTCTATCTCTTTGGAGGCTTTTGAACTGATGGAGAGGGTGCTGTCTCACGAGACAGCCCTGCTATTGGAGCCAACCTCTCTTCCCTCCCAGTGATAGTGTTGATCTCTTCACCACAGCCCCCTCCCAAGTGTAGAGACCCAGAGCCTCAGGAGGCCCCTGCAGGTGGCATTGTCTCTTCCAAAACTTCTTCGGAGTACCCCTCCAAAGTCCCTAGGAAGAGACTGTGCAAGTGGAAGCACATAGACTCCCCTGAGTCTGTCACTTCTGATACTGATTTGGATGACTCTGAGGGGTCCCCATGGTCCCCCCTCTGAGGATGTCTCTTTCTCCGACATCCTTGAGATCCTGAAACAGAGGGGTGGATGGAAGTCCACCAACCCATCAGAGGATGAAACAGTATACCTGGAGGCTTTTGGGTCTCACTCTTCCACCTCCTGGGTGACCCACCCCCATTTGACCAACTATTGGATGTCATTTCTTGTAAGGCCTGGACATTGCCTGATACAGTGGAACCTGTTCCAAGGAGGCCTAACAAATCTATTACTGCCCCCTCAGAGAAGGAATTTCTGACTAAGGGTTTCCCTGTAGATGCAATGGTGGCGGCAGTGGTGACTAAGAAGGAGCTTTGAGAGACCTCCTCATCTGTCCATCCTTCTAACAAGGAGTCTAGGACCATGGACAGATATGGAAAGTGCACCTTTTCTTCAGTGGCCTTCACCTTACAGTCGCTGAATTACCTTACCCAATTTATGAGACTTCAAAGGGATCTCCTGAAAGAGCTTGGCGATAACCTTCAGGGTGCTGTGGCTCAGGGGTCTACGGACAAAGTATCCTCACAACTCTCCACCCTCAGTTCCATAGTTAACTCCTCCATGAGACTCATTTCATATGCAGCGAATGGAGCGAGTAGGGCAGCAGTGACAGGAATTTCCCTGAGGAGGCATTCTTGGATGTGCCTTTGCAACTTTGCCGAGCCCTTCAAGTCTTCCTTCACCAATGTCCCCCTTGATGGTTCATCCCTTTTTGGATCAAAGGTGAAAAAAACTTTGACCAGGTGCGAGCAGGATGGGGAGACCTTATCTGCCACTGGAGTCTGTTTTTCTGCCCCGTCTAGACCTTGTTCCAAAGGTCAAAAGGGTGGAAAGATGTGGTTCCACAAGTTCCGAAAAGGTTTCTCTGATGCACATGGTGACTCTTCTTCCAGGGGCAGAGAGCGAAGTTATAATGGAAGACAATGACCTCATGGCGGGGGGGGGGGGGGGTTTGCAAAATCAGGGCGACAGAGATATGTTCTCTGATAGTCCCTACCAGTGCTCCTGAAAGGAGGCCTGCCTGCTCTTCTCTGGATGCAGTTGGGGGTCGATTGTCACTGTACCCAAACGACTGGCAAGAAAACTCCCAAGACAAATGAGTGCAAACATTTATATCCAGAGGTTATTACATGCCATTTTCTATTCTTCCTCTGGTAAACCAGTCCTTACCAGATCTTCCACCCGGTCAAAAGGACTATGCAACACAAGAGATACTCTCGTTGCTAGAAAAAAGAGTCAACCAAGAAGTCCCCGCAGACCAAATGGGATCCGGAACTTACTCAAGATTCTTTTAGTTCCAAAAAATACAGGGGACTGGATATCCATTCTAGATCTCAGCAAGCTAAACAAAGCAGTGAAGAAGTCAAAGTTCCAGATGGTAACACTGCAGTCAGTATTCCCGCTTATTGGGAAAGACAGTTGTATGTACTCAATAGATCTCCAGGATGCGTACTACCATATAAAGATGGACAGGCGATCCAGGAGATACTTGCACTTTCAGCTGGGAGCCAGTCATTACCAATTTGAGCCCTGCCCTTTGGTCTCACGACAGCCCCCAGAGTCTTCACCAAATGCATGGCAGTGGTCACGGCCCACTTGAGACATCAGGAATTCCGTGTGTTTCCATATCTAGATGACTGGCTCCTACCCGCCATCACTAAGCATACACTACTACGATTGAGAGATGAAACAATGTCACATTGCACCAGACTAGGCATCACAGTGAAGTTAAAAAATTCTGCCTTGTCACCGTTTCAGCATATTACCTTCTTAGGCGCAGAACTGGATTCAAGAAATATGACTGCAAAACTTACCCCAGACAGAATACAGTCCCTTCATCAGCAAATTAGGATTTTGATGTCAAAGAAGAAAGTTCAGGCCAGATATGTGCTGCAAGTTCTGGGTACGATGGCAGCAGCTATTCTTCTAGTTCCCCTAGCATGACTACACATGAGGGTCCTGCAGTGGTTGCTATTTGCTCAATGGTCAATGCAAGATCTTCCTCTTTCACATCAGATTATCATCACAGATTCCTGAAGAAAAGATCTCCTTTGGTGGCTGCAGATGGACCAGTTGTGTCAGGGCGACCCCTTGTCCTTCCTCAACCCAATGCAGTACTGATCACGGACACTTCTTAGATCAGGTGGGGGGCATTATCTGGGGATGACAGTCCAAGTCCTATGGCAAGAATATGAAAGCCACTTGCAAATCAACTTTCTGGAAATGAGAGTGCTGCTCTATGTGTTGCAGGCACTTCAGGACTCTCTACTGACAGGGACGGCTGCAATTCAGGCAGACAACATGTCAGTAGTGTGGTACTTAAACAAGCAGGGAGGAACCAAATCCTACCTACTATGTCAGGAGGCACAATGAGTTTGGCAATGGGCGATCGCTTCTCAACACTTTCTGATACCAATGCACATCCCCGGGAAATCCAATGTGATAGAGGACAAACTCAGCAGAGCTGTTCTGTTGCCTCACGAATGGTCCTTGAAAACAGAGATTGTGGTAAAATGGGGCCAGCCTTGCTGTGACCTTTTTGCCACTGCTATGAATGCCAAATGCAGCAACTACTTTGCCCTCATTCCTCCTCTGGAGAAGTCACAAAAGGGTGCACTGGTTCACGATTGGCCCCTGGGACTGCTCTATGCCTTTCCCCCATTCCCCTTAATACCCGAAGTACTTCAGAAAGCCAGCACATTGAAAAGCAAGATGATTCTCATTGCACCTTACTGGTCTTGACAAGTTTGGTTCCTCTTTCTCTGGACCAATTTGCTGGAGGAACCATGGATTCTGGACCCAGTTCCATATCTTTTGACCCAGTCATTGGGAGCGGTCCATCCATACATACAAACCCTGAAGTTGACAGCATGGCTGCTCCAATTCCACGCTTAGCCAGTTGTTACTCTTTTTCCCCTGCAGTGAGTCATATTCTTACCTCTTCCCATAAACCGTCCACATGGAGATTGTATTCCAGTAAGTGGAAAAGATTTTCATGTTGGGCTGCAGGACAGAACATAGAACCTTTTACAGCTCCTATTACCACTATCCTGGAATTTCTCTCCAAACTCTTTGATGAAGGAGCTGCAGCGGCGGCAATCAGAGTTCAATTGGCAGCCTTTTCTAATTTCCATACTGGGAAAATGGGAGCTCCCATTATGTCTCATTGGTAATGTAAAGCTTTCCTTAAAGGCACTTTTTTACTCAGACTCCCGATCACAGAGCCCCCAGACCCTTGGGACCTAAGTCTTGTTCTAAAGGACAGAGAGGAAGGGGACCACAATATAGATTGGACTACCTGCACTGCAGACACCCCAACCACCCACGTAAACCTACATGGTTTTACACAAACTATAACCTCCAGTACTAGGATCAGCAAGCCTAACAATAAAGAAAGTATCCTAGACTGGATACTAATAAACAGCTCCCACCACATGTACAAATCAGGTACTCTCCCTGAAGATCTAAGTGATCATTTCTTAACTTATACTATTAGGCATAAAGTTGAATGTCCACATCTACCCACATATAAAGCAATAAGAAATAACAAAAACTTCAACCTTAATAAATTCCTAGAAGAACTTAAATTATGCAATTGGTCAATTCTAAAACAACTATCACTAGCTGAGGCAGTAACACACTTTAATAACACATTCTTGCCCATCCTTGACAACCATGCACCTGCACGCTCCATTAGAATTAAAACTAAAGTTGCCCCCTGGCTCACTAAAGAAACCAAACTAAAGATCATCCAGAGAAATAATGCCTGGAATCTCTAAAGCCCCACAAGATCAACTCAAATTTCAACAATATAGGAATGATACAAAAAAAATCCATATTACATGACAAAAAAAAAAAAAAAACAATTTCTGCCATCTACAGCAGAAACACCACAACAAGCCACAGAAGTTCTGGGCAGGTATTAACAAACTCCTCCAGCCAGGGCAATCCACTACTCCAAACCCCTCAGTCCCTACCCAAAAATCACCAGAGTCCATTGCCAGCACCTTCAACAGTTTCTTTACAGAAACCATCCCGGCCCTTGCTAGCAAACTTAAACCCACTTGTCCTAATGCTGAAACCCCTAAACCCAGTGACAATCTTTCCTTTAGCTTCCAAAAAGTTCTGACTTCACTCATTAGAGCCCTAATTAAAAAACTCAAACCAACCACCCTTTCAGCTGACCTCCTCCCTACAGACTACCTGCAAAAAGCTGCTGATGTTATAGCATACCCTGTCTCTATTTTGATAAACAGAACCATTACTGAAGCCTCTATTCCCTCTATCTGGAAAATATCCCATATGATACCACTCCACAAAGGAGGCAGCTCCATTGAACTGTCAAACTATAGATCGATAGCTATCTTTTCCCCTCTGGCTAAAATTATGGAAAAGTGTATCCATAAACAACTCTTACACTACCTTATTCAAAATAATCTTCTGGCTAACTCCCAGCATGGATTTAGACCACAGCACAGTACCACCTCAGCCCTCCTCTCCTTTCTAATGTCATAAATTACAGCCGTAACAACAACAAACCATCTTCTGCCCTGTTTCTCGATCTTTTCAAGGCCTTTGACATGGTTAACCACCAGCTACTCTTACTTATCCTAAATAAAATATCCCTAAACAACCATGCTATACAATAGTTTCAATTTTATCTTAGTGGAAGACAGCAGGCTGTCCTTTGGCAGGACAAACTCTCCACCCTTCTCCCCATTACCCTTGGTGTCCCTCAAGGCTCCATATTAGGTCCCTTTTATCAATGACCTCCACACTGTAATCCCAGATGCAACCTGTATACAATATGCCAATGACTCCACCCTGATTTGTTCAGCCTCTACCCCTACAGATCTCCTTAGTTTAACCCAGAAAACCTTTAACACAGTGGAAAACTGGATCTCTAATCAACAGCTGATATTAAACCCTAATAAAACAAAGCTATTGCTCTTTTCCCCTACTCGCAAATCCTCTCAACCTTTGTTTACTATAATATCTAACAATGGGACCATAATCTCATCAGATATGTATACCAAACTCCTGGGTGTTATAATAGACAACAACCTCAAATATGATATGCATGTAAACCAAACGATTAAAACCGTTAATAAAAAACTTGGCTTCCTATACAAAAACAAACCTTTTCTCACCCCTCTAGCTAGGATTGCCATTGCCCTTACCCATCTGCTTTCAACTCTACTCTATGCCTCACCAGTACTCACTAACTTGAACAAAACTGATCTCAGCAAACTCTCTAGCTGCTACAATCAAATTGCCAGGTTTGCCACAAGAACTCCCTACAGGACACACCATTGTCAAAACCTACACCACTTAGGTTGGCTAGAACTCCCCCGGCTAATTCAGTTTAATCAACTTACTGTAGCATTCAAGGTTATTAACCATCCAGAAAAAAACACCCTCCCTTAAAAACATTATCCATCCTGACAAAAACGCTAGGCCTCTTCATTCCACTACAAAACTTTTGGTTCAATCTGTTAAAGCTAACAACCTATCTGGAGAATCTTTGTATGCAAATTCAGTAGGCAAAACCTGGAATTCGCTCTAATCTGACCTTACTCTGAACCCCTCCCTTAATCAGTTCAAAAAAAAAAATCTAACCCAGTATTTTAAAACTTACTGGTTATGTTCTTGCTTTAACCCTGACTAAAGCCTCATCTACTTCCATATCCTTGCAATTTCTTATTCATAGCAACTAACCTCTTACTCTAAAAGGTTTGAAAAGAGAAACTGTAATATCTTTGCAGATACTCTGTATATGAGCTGCACCTATAGGTTTGATAAGAGAAAGTGTAACATATTTGTATATATTTCTGTATATAAACTGTATTCTTCATAAGCTTGAAATGTGAGACTGTAACTTGTATGTTAATACAATATGTTTGTGCATATACTGTAACTTGCTTGTCTTTATCTGTTTGTAAGTTTGGAGCTTCTCTCCCCGGGCCTCTGCTGAAAATGGACATGTATCCAGTCGGACTATCCCGGTCAACAAATGTAAAATAAAATAAAAAAAATTAACTAATTGATTTCACCACCCTTTGAACCCGCATCATCTTGTGATTTGAAGTTTTTGTCGTGGAAGATTCTCTTTTTAGTAGACATAACCTCTGCCGATTGGGTACTGGAATTACAAGCTCTTTCTATTAATTTCCCTTATATCATTTTTCACAAGGATAGGGTATCCTTGAGAACTAATCCAGCGTTCCTTCCAAAAGTCTTTTCAGAGAATAATATAAACCAATCCATTGAATTGCCTGTGTTTTTTCCAAACTACAGTGACAAGGCAGAATATAGATTCCACCAGTTGGATGTAAATAGGCAGCTACGCTTTTACTTGCATAGAACAAAAGGCCTCAGGAAATCTGACCAGCTTTTTGTGTCCTTTACTGATAAAAAGAAAGAGCTATCAGTTTCCAAGGTAACTTTGTCAAAATGGCTGACTGATAGTATTTCTTTCTCTTACAGTAAGAATAATAAACAACTGCCTGGGAAGATAAACTGACATTCCACAAGTGCAGTCTCTAAATCCTTGGCCTTTCAGGCAAAACTTCCTATAGACTCTATTTGTGCAGCTGCCACATGGGTGAGACCTCATACCTTTATCACTCATTACAAATTAGACATGGCCTCCCAGAACAGGTCTTCCTTTGGATCCACTGTATTAAAGAGTATTTTCTCCTGAGCCACCCTGGGATTAAGGTGCTAGGGATGCTGTCCCAAACTACAAGAATTACGGTGAGATAGGACAACATAACATTAAGAAGTTATGTACTTACCATAACGTTCTATGTTTCTTGTCCATCTCACCTACATTCTTGGGTCCCACCCTCCTACCCCCTTCCTGCATTCCTGGAGGAATGGGTGGACAAGTCTATTCTTATACACATAGTTATGATGATTTGGAGTCTCCGTTTTTTTTTTTGTCTCATACCAAACATCTGTACTTGGATATAAATATATTTTCTGCTCTGTTTTTTTGGGTTAGTCTAAATCATTCACTTGCAAACAAGATCTGGGGATATGGACCAGAGCATCATAGGAAAGGGGTTAGCCTCGAGCCAGTGGAAGCTCTCAAGCTTTAGTATTCGGCTGAATCGGAGCCATGAACAGCTCTCAACCCAACCTGCAGGAATGTAGGCAAGATGGACAACAAACATAGAATGTTATGGTAAGTACATAACTTCTTATTATAGAACATCATGTTACAGGTGGTAATAAATCCATTTTTAACATATGCATGCTGATATATGGTTTCATGTCCTAATCTTTCCAATTCTGACAATAACTTATCCAATACTACAGTCTCCATAACTTCAAATTAGACGTAAGGGTCTGCACGAGTCTAGTTTTGTCCTACTCCGTTTTCCCTTAAAGACAGGTTTAATAAGTGCATATCTCCAGTTTTGAGCAATTTCCCCATATTTACATGACCTAGTAAATAATAGATACAATGGTATCTCACTTCTTTAATTTCTCCAAGTCTTTTGGGTTTCTAATACCATGATGGGAATGGACCCCTTTCCTAATTCAAAGTACGATTAAAGTTCATGAAATTCGTATTGTTTCAATTTTTGATGTCAGCCAAAAGTGCTCTTCGCACCCACACTTCATACAGGGTTACATGTATTGGTAACATATCTAAATATGATTGTAGATTCTTTTTTATAAGATCTGTTGATCCTGCTACTGTTGGAACTGTCTGGGTATCTTTCTTCCACATTGCTCTCGTTTCTGCCTGCAGAGCCTGATATTTTATGTAACTTCTTGCTGAAGTGGTCTCAGACCATTATTATTAAGTCTGTCTCCTTCCTGTGCTTTGTTTGGATCCAGTTTGTGCAGTTCTTTTTCAATATAATCTAATTTGATTTCAGTATCCGAGGTTAGCTGGATGCCATTAAGACAACTTATCACCCCTTTAAGGAGACAATCCATTTTGCATAAGATTTTGTAAATAGATCTGTAATCTGTTGTGTCTGAGAATATATTTTAGAATCTGCACACATTTTATCAGTTTGTATATCTTTATTCCTTCCATATCTTATGTATCTATAAAATGGTTCCCTATTATGCTCAATATCTTTATATACATTTTCTTCAAAATTTTCTTGATCTTGTCTCACACTGTGCTTAATTTGTCTGTCCATCTTCTTTATTTCAGTTTTCAAATTTGTCACCTCTTTCAAAATGTTTCACATTCATTCTGCAGTTTTTTCTTCTGAATTCATCACTCCAGTTAGTTGTATATTGTGACTGTTTTGCTTCCATATAATCTGTTATTGATCTATGTCCATTGGGTTAAATTTCAATTTGTCAGAATTATTTAACAACAAATTTAACTTTATAACCCCGTGATCACTGCACATCAATAGCGTTTAAACTTGACATGACATAGCAGTAATTTCTTTAGGAACACAATGTCTAGCATGTTCCATTCCCTGGTAGTAGTTTTTTTTTTAAACAATCTGAAACAATTGTTGTACCTGAACAAAAATTGTGAATAATTTCCTTACTAATGTTTTTCAATCAATATTATTCCAATCTATTTCTGGTAAATTTAAGTCCTCATACACTATTATTCTTCCCTCTTGTGTTTCATGCAAGAAATTTATAAATTCCTCTAAGTCATCAGCACTTGATTTTGGTGGTCTGTACACTCCAACAATTGTTATATCTTCCAGGGTTGGCTTTAATGTCACAGTTACACAATCTATAGTATTTGTGTTATCACTAAACATGCAATAATCACAGGTCTCATAACCATCTTTAATCAGTCATAACACCTCCACCTGAATTTTTGTTAGAATCGTTGTTACAGTAAAAACATTTATACTCTGACAGAACTGGTTTCCAGTCATTGTTCTTTAACCATGTTTAACAAACAATAATAACATCAACCTTGTGGGAACATAGCAAAATTTTCAATAAAAAACTTATTATTAATGCTCCTAACATTACCATGAGAGATCCTTCAGATGTTGCTATCTGTGAAATGTTAAATTTTTGACCCGGCAAAAATCCTGCCTTGTGTTTGTCAAATATTGCAAAATATCTGTTGCAAAAATGATTTTCCCTGATCTTGACAAGTGCACACAATCTTGTTTGAACACATGTGCCTAAAATTAGGCTTGGATGCTCTATACACATTTTTGTTTTTGAAACAAGACTTTTTTCATGTAGGTATTTATCATAAAAGAATATTTTCATTCAAGGTAACATGGCTCTCCTTTCTTTATGTGATTTGTAAAAAATGTGGCCTAACACCTGTACTAGCTATGCTGACTAAGAGAGATGCAAGTTCCCTGCTAACAGAGATTCCTTGCAAATGAGGTCATTTATCATGACATGAATAAAAACAGATCCATACTTCCTAAAATTAAGGCATTCTAAGGCCTGCCTCACTTCCTCTATTTTTGCTTCAGGTAAGCATAACACTATTTGATGTTCATTACCTTTTCTGCACATCTAAGTATCAGTTCCTCTAATAACTGAATCTTCAATTACCAGAATATCTTTTTGACCAGATCCGAAGAATCTTCAGCTTCTAATTCAGTAAGAGCTACTGTATCAATTGTTATAAAGGAATGATCTTCATCACCATTAGTCTTATTAATCCCACTGTTTTCATTGTTTATTACATTTGCAAGCATACAGTTCTCATCCAACTGGGTTTGTACATCCACTGCTTAAGTCATGTTGCTAAAGCCTGTCTTTTTCCTCTTTTTCCTTATGGTGATGTTCTTCAATCCTTGCACTTTCAGTTTTGATTTATTCCCTTTCACATGGCCCTTGCTTCAAAAGTTCATAAGTGTGTACTAGGCTAATGGCCCTGGAGCATTTACCAGTCCAGCCCATAGAATTGCCCTGGCATCGTGCCACCCGACATTAGTTCCCAGTGCCTCTATCGAGTAGAGCCACTGGACTGATCCCCAGGGAGAATTTTCTGTTTCCCATTCACTCATCAGGATTTCTCTTGAAGAGCACCAATGAGGTGCTCTGCTTGACATATGGGAAGTATATTCCAGAGCATGGGCAGGCTCTGGTTATGAACCTGTCCTCCCAACATGTTATGTTGATAGTGGTAATGAGGTTGAGGTTTCTGGAACGTGTGGTGCGGTGGGATTGGGATTTCTTTAGATGTAACATTTCTATCAGAGCTGGGTCAGAGATGGCTTTGTAAGTCAAGCAGAGATCGCCTTAGTAGACAATATATGAGATGGAGAATAGCTGGAGTTTTTTGAGTCTGTCCATGTAGACATGTGTTTAAGGCCTAGGATCCTCTTTGTGAGGTACTTTTGTGGCCCCTCCAGCTGTTGCAGGTGTCTAGTGAGGTACATGCCAAATGGGGCATTATACTCGATGATTGGTCTAATGAGGGAAGAGTAGAGAGGGTTGATGACCTCTTTCTTTCTGGATGCAAAACCCTTGGTAATGAGATGCGCCACATAGAAGGACTTTCTGATCACAGTGGCAATGTGGTGGTCGAAGAAGAGGTTGCTGTCATCCTGTGTCCCCAGATCTCTTATAATGCCTTCAGTGTTCAGTGGGATCCCATCAATGTGGTAATTACTGGGAACTGAGTTTTTCCCAAAAGGGATGATGAGTCATTTTTTGGCATTAAGCTTAAGGCCATGGTTTCGACACCAGTCATTTGTCTCAGTGAGACGTTCCTGTAGGATGTCTGCATCACTTGGTGAGTTAATAATGGCTCCCAGCTTGCAGTCATCTGCAAACTTGGTCAGTCAGAGTCCCTCCGTGTTGGCCTGGACTTCTGAGAAGTAGATGCCAAACAGGAGAGGACCCAGGATTGATCCCTGTGGGACTCCACTCATGACTAGTCTGCAGTCTGACTTGGCGTCTGCTACTTTCACACTGTGGGTTCCAGCTGTGAGCCAATTTGCAACTCATCTGGGGATATAGGGGTTGATGCCTAGATTGGTGAGTTTATCAATAATTCCTGAGTGAGGAATGGTATCTTTTTTTCTACCTTGTCTTTTGGAAAAATAATGCCTTTTTCTGTAGACTGAAAGTTTCCTGACTGAAAAATTGTATCATTCCCTGTAATCTGTGTGTTACATAACAAAACAGTAGCCTTTTTAGTGTGTTTTCTTTTTGCTTTACAGACATTTATCAGTTTCTTTGTCTTCTTTATTTCTTTATTTGTTGTGAACGTCTTCCTTTTTTTAATTTTTATTTATTTTACATTTGTTGACCGGGAGAGTCCAACTGGATACATGTCCATTTTTAGAGGAGGCCTGGGGAGAAAAGCTCCACAGATTAAGAACAAACAACTATGAGATATAGCAAGCAAGTATTCATAGGAAAACACATGATTTAACAAGATTCCATAGTTTTAAAGTTGCGAAGTACAATATTCATTGGTAGTCACAAGTTTTTAACAAAATTCCATAGTTTAAGTTAGAGTAAAGTAGTACTTAGAATGTACTGGTTTCCAGTAATAACATTGATTTAAGTAAAAGAGGGTTGAGAGTGGATGTTAGGGTTAGTTTTGTGAGATGAGGTTGGGTTTAAAGTTGGAATGTGTATAATTGCTGACTGCTGGTGTGGGTGTTCGCAGGTGAGGCACTATAAGGAGGAGTCATGATTTTTCTTGAAGGGATAGAAATGAAAAGGAGCACAAGAGTGGGTCAAAGGGTATTTCCTTCTGAACTTCTTGCTGAATACTTGTATCCAGAATTCCATAGTTGTCAGTGGCATTATCTTGCTTTGTAGGGGTTGCGTGATCTTTAAAGACAATAAATGCATCCTTTCCTAAATGTGTTCTGTTTGCCCTTTGCCTAACATTATTTATCTCATCAGTCCAGTCATTAAGATATGTATAGGTGTACTACTGCATGCATCAGTTATAATATTTGTTCCTTCTAATCTGTTCCATAGGTGTGGACCAGATGTTACCTCTTTGCCAGTGTCACAGGGCATTTAGCCTGCTTCTGTCTCACATGGTCTTCCCTTGCAGCTAATTCCTTCAGTGGCACCTCCTCTGCTGCTGGCCCTGGACTGGTTGGTCTTTAAATAGTAGTGCCATACTCTAGCTGTTTCAGTACAATCATGTTATGCATTACACAGGCAGTGAGTATTATGCTGCAGGTGTCTGCAGAGTACTGTAATTTGCCACCAGAGGAATCTATGCAGTGGAATCAGGCCTTCATCATTCCAAACACATGCTTGATGATGTTTCAGGACTGCATTGATGTGGAGTTGTATACCGTTTCAGCTATGCTCTGTTTGTTTTTTATTGGTGCAATCAGCCATGGCTCCAGGACATATCCAGCATCAGCAGTAAGCTGTCCTTGGGTAAAGCACTCTTCACAAACTACTGGTGTAGGTTGGACATATGCTGATATGGAAATCTTAATAATTTCCAGTTAATTGAATGGAAACCTTTTCAGCTAATGCACTGTTGTTTGTGTGGAATAGGTAGATTCTTGACAGTGATATGACAGATGTCTAAAGCCGTCAGAACCTCAGGCAAATGGGCTAATTTGTTGAAAGTCACAGTGTTATTTAATTCACTGTAGTCCTAGTGGGCCACATATGCTCCTCCACATGCCATAGCATCACATCAAGAAACTAGTGTAGTATTTATGAAGCAGATGTTCGAGATATGCCCAACGTGTCTCTTGAAGATCTCTGGGAGGTTCCTGAAATGAGAGTAGTCAGAGCGAAAGACACCATAGACTCCATGGGGTTTGGTATTTTTCTGCATCATGCAACATTCTATCTGAGGACAGCACATCTACCAGCTCTTGTATGCTGTCTCCGTCCACATGACTATGGCCTACTATGTCCTTGTCATGAAGGTGATGGTGTGTTAGGTGGAGTTGGATTCTTCACCAATGAGGAGGGAAAACGGCCCGCTCTGTTAAAGACACAGGCTCTGGGAATGGCCTGCAATATACATTGTTGCCCTATGCCAGCTGCTACACCTATTGTTATAGTATGGTCCCTCTCTCTGTTCACACATAAATCTTAGTGTGCAACCTCACTGGCAGCTGTGACTGACTACACAGCTTTTATGTTTTCTAATTGCTTCACCATATTAACTACCCTCATTTGCAGTCACAGTGGGGCTCAGCAGCATAATGTTACTCATTTCTGTATCATTGCATTGTCATTAGAATATAATGCTGACCACACAATTTAACCTGCTTACATGACAGCACTTCCTGTGCATCTGAACTGACCCCAGCCTGCACACCACTACTCTTCATTTAATCTTGTCTAATTAATTTTGTAATTTGTTTGTGATTCTTCTGGAGAAAGTTTATATAGTATAGCGACAATCAACATACTTCCCTTCTATCCCTGAATTTTGCCATAGTTTTGTTTCATCATTTCTAAAATGTATGAATTTAATGTCTTATAATCACAGCTATTTACCACACACAAATCTGTATTTAAATTAAATCAGCATATTACACTCATACTCAACATTTTACACTTAATCAGGACTAAAATATAACACTACTGAATCCATCACTTCCACATATCCTGTACTACTGTAGTTGTATGATTTTTATGGAAGCTTGAATTCCAAAATGAATTCAATGGGAAACCATGTGTATCTAATCTGATATAGTGTTAATGAAAACTGATTCACAAAACAAAAATCAGGTACGGTGTTTATGCAAACCTGAATTGCTTAATGAATTCACTGCAGAACATTTATAATCAAAGGGATGAGCATATAAAAGAAAAACGTCTCTGTAAATACTGTCTTAGCAGCAGTGGCAGCTGGTGACTTCAAATCAAAGGGGGGGCTGCAGGAGACAGCTTAATGGGCGGGGCCAATGGGAAGGGATGCGGCCAACCAGAATGGGGAGGAGCTATGCTCAAAAACCACAAAAACTGGAACTTTAACTAAATACGCTGCCCTGTGTGTCAAACTGTCATTATGAGAGTCCAATCAAGACAAAATGAAGTGTAGAAGAAAAACACTAGAAAGAAGAAGAAGCAAAAAACAAAAAGGTTGTGAGGCATGAAAAAATAAATTACTTTTTAAATACATTACTGGAATGCCAGTCAAAATCAAGTATAAGAAAAACAAGCAGCACTCAACTCAAACCACTTCTCCTTGCACTACAATTCTAATTCTAATTTATATTCAGCTTTATTAAAGTACCAAGTAACATGCTGAAAGTAGCAATCTCTGTGATACCCCCACTTGTAAAAATGTTTCTTATCCAAAAAAGACCTGCTGCCTGACAACAACTATCTACTTGCTTCATGGGGAAAACATAATCAAAGTAAAAAAATGAAATGCAAACAATAAACAAGCTCAAGATACATTGCTTAAAGGATTATTGTACAGGTAATGGACCACACATGATAGATTGGCATTCTATTTGGTTTACAGGTAAAGCCCGCAAAGATGACTGCAAGTCTCCAACAAATATAATGAGCTTCTTAAAATAATGTAATACTGTCATATGCATTTCAATACCCAAGGCTTATACATTATCTGGTTATGTAAGTATTCTTGGCATGGCAACAACAGAAAGGCTTTCAATGTTGGCAATTCATTAACAGTATGCTTATTAAAGCTTACTTGCATCTTTCAATCTCAGACAAGCTTATCTGATGGTCATTAAAGCATTGCTACTTAAACACAGAACAACAGGCACTTTATGAGTAATAATAAACATAAATCAACAGTATAAAAATATGACAGAAACCAGAACATTCTGCAAAATGTTTATTTAACGCTTGTTGACTGGGAAAGTCAAACTAGGTTCCACAGATCCTGTTTTCAGCAGAGGCCCAGGGAGAAATGTTCCAGAAGCATGTTTTTAGAATGTGGGAGGAAACCCACGCGAACGCAGGGAGAACATGCAAACTCTACACAGAAGGCACCCCAGCCGAGAATCGAACCAGAGAACCTCTTGCTGTAAGGCGACAGCATTTACCGCTGCACCACTGCGCTGCCCTAATGTAATGAGCTTCTTAAAATAATGTAATACTGTCATATGCATTTCAATACCCAAGGCTGGGCAATACCCAAAATCAAGGACAGAATAAAAGTAGTACTTGTGTCTACCTTGGATGGGGGCATACTCTGCACATTTACACTGCATAACTGCTCCTTGCCTTGCTTGGACAAATACAGAGTCACTACATGGGGGAGTGGGGTGCAACAAGTATGTCACTATTTGAAACGTCTCTGGCTGACTGTAATGGCCCTGAAACATTTGTCATACCTCTCTCAACCTCAGAGCAAGAAATCTGGAGAAAACCATACATAGAAGTGGGACAAAGGCCCAAAAATAAGGATAATTTTTAAATATTGCTCTTATAAATTTAGAAAGATAATAGAATAGTAGGTCTTGCATTAGTATGCATTTTTCTGAAGGGTATGAAATCTGAAACTCAAATGTCTGTCATTATTTTCTAACTTCAGTATTTAATGATTTGACACTAATTTGCCAAAAAAACACAATTTTATGAAAAATGGACCAAAAATGTGATGCAAAAATATAAAATAGCCACACAATACAGCTGGGAACCTGTCAAAGAAGGGACACTTTTTTAATATTAGTACTGCTAACTTGAGCATCTGACAAAATAAAAGAATCTACATGCATTTCTGAAATAAAAGTAATCTATAACTCTGGTTATTACAGTTATTTCTTAATTGAAAACCCTCCACGTTTTCTTCCAAAATTGCCATTTTGCGGCAGGATTATTAAGTGAAGAGCAACATTTTGAGCCAAAATTGGGGACAGTTGAGAGGTTTGGATATGTCTAATTCTATAAAGCAATTTATTTGCATGTACCTCTCAACCTGTTAATGTAGGAAATCTGAACAAGGCCCAAATATGCTGGAGGAACATATAAACAGTACTAAAAATTGTTGTATAAATTGAGACAGTTGATAGAATAACAGGTCTTGCTTTAGCATGCATTTTTCTGAAGGTTATGAAGTCTGAAACTCAGTGTCTGTCATTATTTAGTGACTTAATTTCTAAATTATTTGCCAGAAAACCACACATTTTATGAGGAACAAACCAAAAATAAGAAGCAAAAATTATTCATTCTGTGAAAATCTGGACAGTTGAGAGGTATAGTTCAGCGGGGGCTGTCTTTGAGTTTGCTGCCCTTCCCCCTCACAAAATCATGGTCAAATGGAGCCTCCCCCCTGCAGCCATTCCAATTAACCATTACTTGGCTATTTCACCCAATTTACCATAAACACTAATGTGCATACTGCTTTACTTCTACGATGAATTGGACTTCATTTGAAAGTTTTATTTTGCATTTTACAGCACAAACACTAAAACATCTGCTAAACAAAACGATGCAATCTCACAATGAAAACAGACATTAGCATTAAAACTTCTCTGCCGTTGAAACTAACATTCATTGAAACAGCATTAAAACCCACATTCAAAGAAAATACATTTTGCCAGTGGCAGATAAAGATTAACTTTGGGCTGTTTTCAAATCATAGGCCCCTTGCACACGAAACATACACATCCTCTTTGATACACCTTCCTGATTGTATTGAATTATATTCCTTGTACAATATAGTACAGTTGTTAGAGGGCATTTTAAATTTGTTGTTTTGAACATTTTTCCAGTAAACAATGAAACAAAATGCATGCACCAATGATGACAAAACTGCCTAATTCAAAACATTTCTATAATAAAAGTCTACTCAGACTTCTACATTCCACCAGTATCAGTAAATATGCACAATCTCTGAAGAAGTAAAAGTCATCTAAATAATTCCACATTAAAGGAATATGTAACTAATGACAAGGTTGCTGCTAGCAAACAACTTTATATTTCATTGTTTCATCTACAAATAAAGTGCCTGTTGCCCTTGAGGAATAAATTTGCCTATATTGCATTAAACAAATGATAAGCTAGTAATATTGCAATAAAGAATGGATGGCAAATTGATAATAGGTTCATATAGTTACTAGGTATCTCCACCAAAAAGGACTGCAGCATCCACCCCGTGTAAATACAATACAGTATCAGCAATGCATCTCCCTACTGTGGGAATAGAACCCACAGCCTTCTGCATCAAAAGCAAGGACACTACCTGTTATGCTACTAACAATACAAGCCGACTCAGCATAAGCAGCACTAAACTTTTTTTCCCCTGCAGCTCTTAGCTTCTTGTAAAATCTATTTGACACTCAGCTGTACCTCTGAACTTTGCAGCACAAGAAATCTGGAAAAAGCCAAAATTTAGGGGGGGATGACCAAAAAACAGGGACACACTTTAAACATTGTTTATATAATGTTGGAAAGTTGCTAGAATAAAATGTTGTGTTACCACCATACATTTCACTGCCAAGTATTGAACCCAGGACCCTGTGCAAAATAGTCAGAGCAACATACCACTATGCTAAATCATCTGTTTTATGAAAGAGGAAGACTGAAACTTAAATGGCTACCATTTAGTGAATTCAGTTCTCACCATAGCTGTCAACATCTTAGCACAAAACACCTGAACAAAGCCAATAATGGGGGAATACAGCCCCAAACATATTCACTGAATTCAGTCCTCACCATAGCTCTCAACCTTGGCACAAAAAAACCTGGACAAAGCCAATAATGTGGGAATACAGTCTCAAAAATAGGGACAAATTTCAAATATCCATCTTATAAACTTAGAAAATTGCTATAATAATAGGTTTTGCGTTACCATGTACTTTCTGAAGAATATGAAGTCTGAAATTCAAATGCTTGTCATTTTTATTTATTTAACATTTAACCAGGAAAGTCTGACTTGGAACAAAAGCCAATTTTCAGCAGAAACACTCCAGACACATGTCTTTGTAAGATGGGAGGACACCAGAGCAAACCCGCACAAACACAGGGAGGACATGCAGACTCCACACAGAAGGCACCCCAGCCAAAATTCAAACCAGACAACCTGTAGCTGTCAGGCAACAATGCTACCACTGCACCACTGACTGTGTTAAGAAACAAAAATACAGAAACCACAGATTTTATGAGGAACAGAACAAATATGAAGCAAAAATCTGCAAATGTTTATAAATGGTGGTGGGTAGAGAATTCAGGCTCTTGCCACTTGGCCCCAAGGTACAGGGTTTAAGCCTTATTCTCTATGCACCACCATGTAACAACTGGGGCATTTGACACACACAGACACCCACACCCTGAGCCAAAGCTGCTGTAAAGCAAAGTCCTTTCCATGCCAAGTAAAGCCCGTGCTAAATCTGCTGAGTAATTCCCGTCCTTCCTTCCTGCGAGAGCATCTAGTCCGTCCTGCCTGCGAATGTTGCAGTCCAATCCCCTTCCAGTCTATGCAGTTGTAACTGCATAGACTGCTGGGAAAATTTGGAGCTGAATGTTGTCTTCATACTCTGGACTGTTGGTGGAAACAGCATGGATTCTGTGCACATGCTCCAGACTGGTTCACCAGCAGTCCGAATGCTGCGCATGCGTGATGTTCCAGGACTCGTGTTTTTTGTTTTCTCTTTTATTTTTATTTATCTAATTTTCTTTTTTGTTTTATTTTACTTTTTTACAACTGGGGGGCTGCACAGCTGGTAGGGCTGCAGTCCTTCAGTCCAATAGCACGAGCCGCCCCTGCTTAGCAGGCATAGTCCCTCGTATTGTTACTGCCTGCTTATGCATGATCTGATTTAACACAAAGAGAAGATTTTTGACAGTATTCTCATCTCTGAATGACATGATAATATGCTTATATTTTTATCAGTTTATTACTACTCCCACTGTTTATTCCTGTTTCGTAGTAGTATCCCACAATTCTAGTTGGAATAGGAGGAGTCATGCATTGTTTAGAATACAAGTTAAAACTAATTGTGCATCTAGATTTTCTTGAATGAATGTAACACATTTTCAAGAGCCTTTGTCCTTATTTTCTATGTCCACAGTTTGAGAGGTATGTCCTGTATACCGGCCTCAGGTTGTTTCTTTCTAGTCCTACTCTACCTTATTTCACCTTCCAAGTGAGTCCAAAACTATTTCTATTCCTATTCCTAGTGCTCTCCCCTGAAGTTCCATGTTTTCCTACAGACCCCAAATCCTCTGCCAGCTACCCCTCCCTTTGTAAATGTATTGCTCATATACTTATCACAAGACTTTTAAACCCTTCCTCCCAGTCTTCTTGCTCAAGCAGTCCTGTTATTGTGCCATTCTTTGATTCCACACATTCTGCCCTTCTTTTTGAGAAATGTGAAATATATAGTTGTATGCATTGATGGATTCCCACTGAAATCTTGGCACTCATAAGGTTGAGTGCTGACACACCGAAAAAGTGAACAAACATCCAGGAACCCCAAACACTGTTCTTCTCTTTTAAATTTCTTTTTTGCAGAGGTGCAAGCCCCCTACACCCCCTGATGTGGGAAGCAAGCCCCCACACCCTCTAAACTTAGATACACACCAACCTAGCGGATCGATATAGTGCCAACTTCACCCCCCTCTCACCCCCTAAAGGGCCCATCTCAATACCAAAAGATTGCCAAATTCCAGTAATCACGGCCACACAGGTAGAAACTGCACTCTCCAAAGCTAAGAATACAGCATCCATGGGACCAGATGACATCCCAGTCTGTGTACTACATGAACTACAAAATGAACTGGCACCTCACCTAAGTGTCATGTTTAATCATAGCCTCGCCTCAGGCTTCGTGCCCACTGAGTGGCGCACAGCTACAGTTATCCCACTCCACAAGGGGAGATCTGCCTTGGATCCCGGGAACTACCGTCCCATCAGTCTGACAAGCCTGATCTGCAAGGGCATGGAACGCATTATCATGGAACTTATAAACAAAGACATTGGCAACCAACTTTGGGTTTGTGAAGGGCCGATCTTGTCTCCTGAATCTGATTGACTTCTTTGAATTGGTCTCCAGAGCTGTGGATGAGGGTAAGGCAGTCCACACAGCCTATCTGGACCTCGCCAAGGCCTTCAACACCATCCCCCACTCTGGAATCATAGATAAACTTACTAAGCTGGGCAGAAATCCCTACGTCACTCGATGGGTTGCCAACTGGCTTACTGACAGAACCCAGACTGTAAAAGTAGCCGACTCCAAATTCAGCTCCAGACAAGTGACAAGTGGAGTACCTCAGGGTTCAGTCCTGGGACCACTCTTGTTTGGCATCTACTTCTCTGAAGTACAGGCCAAAAGTAAGGGACTCTGGCTAACAAAGTTTGCAGATGACTGCAAACTGAGAGCCATTATTGAATCCCCAAATGATGTGGATATTCTACAAGGGCCTTACAGAAACAGATGCCTGGTGCCAGAGCCATGGGTTCAAGCTTAATGCCAAGAAATTTATAGTTATCCCCTTTGGAAAAAAAACATGTACCCATGAATTACCACATAGGTGGCAGTACACTAAACATCGAAAGTGTGATGAGAGACTTAGGGACACAGGTGGCCAGTGGTCTCACTTTCGATAACCACATCGCCACAACAGTCAGGAAATCCTTCTGTGTGGCACACCTCATCACTAAAGGCTTTTCATCCAGAAAAAAGGAGGTCATTGTCCCACTGTACTCATCCCTCATTAGACCCATTATAGAGTATAATGCACCATTTGATATGTACCTCACAAGGCATCTGCAACAGCTGGAAAGGCCACAGAAATACCTCACTAAATGAATCACAGGCCTAAAGCAGATGCCATATGCTGACTGTCTAAAAAAACTCCAGCTATACTCTGTGGCATATTGTCTACTCAGAGGCAATCTCTGCTTAACATACAAGGCCATGTCAAACCCTGAGCTGTTGGACATGCTCCACTAAAAGAAATCTGAATCCCTCAGAGACACATGCTCCAGGGATCTAAACCTTGTCATCACAATGAACAAAACATGCTGGAGGGATAGGTTCCTAACCCAGAGACTCCCCATACTCTGGAAAAGACTGCCCATACTTGTCAAGCAGAGCGCCTCATTGGCCCTCTTCAAAAGGAACCTTGATGACTGGATGGGAGATAGGAAATTCACCCGGGGAATCATGTCAGTCGCCCTGCTAGACAGGGGTCCAGAGAAGTAAATATTGTGGGAAGAAATGTCCAGGGAATTGTTATGGCTAGGCTTGCATAGGCCCTAGGGCTGATAGCCTGGTACCAACCTACAAACTCATTATATTAACATGAAACCGATTTGTCATCAGAGTTAAGCTAAATGAAAGGCTGGTAAGCACACTCATACATAATATGCTGTAGCCTAAACTGGGATACTCAGTATATCTGTTACTGTGAAATTAGAGAATGAAATTGAAGATGGGTGTCTAAACTTAAGCAGTAAGTGAAGTTCACTCACTCAGTCATTGTCTGATAACCCAGGGTGTCATATTTAGGGCCACATGGAAGCTGTAATCCGTATTAATCAACATTAGAAGTCTTCGCACTGGCCTTAAAAAGTCATAACAGAGGTTTTGAATCAGGGAAACTACAATATCTACACTACAATAAGGAATTATATCAGATGATTGTATAATACAAATGTCAGCTATAACAGCATACACTGTAATTTCTGGTGTACTGTAAGTCTTGTATTTTTTGTATAATTTCTTGTATAAGGTTTGTATAATTTTATCTGTAAGTTGCGTATAATCTCTGTATGTGGAGATTTTCTCCTCGGGCCTCCGCTGAAAATGGGTCTTATCCCAGTTGGACATTCGTGGTAAACAAATGTAAAATAAATAATAAATAAAATAAATATTCAATAATGGAATGTGTTCAGGTACTAGATCTTATATAATTAATACCACTAGATCTTTGTATAGGCGTGTTTAGTTTTTAATAATGTAAGTCACCTTAAGTACATCTAACTTTGAGAATAGCATTAGTATATCTAGGATGAGGAAGCTTAAATCTGAGGGAACAAATCATTGCACTATACAAAAATCACTGCAGTTGAGAGGTATGCTGCAATTTGTCACAGCACTCAGTGGGTACAAAGCAGTAAAATTAATCCTGAATGTGGTGCCCCCCCCCCACACACACACACGACATATATACCGCTGCAGTTTGGAGTTTCACTAGATCACCTAGAGTATGGCAAGGATTCACGAAGCCTCCGTGTAAGAGTTATAACTCTTACACGGAGGCTGCAGTTAAACGGAGTGATGTCAGCATGCTTTGCATATTCATGAGAGCATGCTGAATCACACCTAAGTCTAACACAGTCCATGTAAGACAGTAGGGGGCGTGTCCGTAGGCTGAGCCCTGCAAGCGGACACGCCCCCAGAAGTGTAAAAGTGCCCAAAGTAAACACCCACAACAGAGTCCACGGAAATGTGAATAAACACAACACAACACATGCCCCCACAGACTATGAACATAAAATATATAAATGAACATGTTATATATCATTTTAAAATTGTAAAGACGTTTAACCGTGAGTGCGCGTTTATGCTGGCGTGCCGTAAGCGCAGCTACAGTTAGCAGTCAGTGGGAAAGCATATAAGAACTAAATATGCAAAATAAGCCAGGAAGCAATAGCGTAGCGGTAGAGATGTTGGCTGAAGAGCAGCCATTCATGGTTCGAGCCCCCACAACACCAATTTATTTTTTTTTCAAAATAAGCAGGAAACAAGTCCCTGACAAATATGTACACATAAAACCACAATTTATGTAAAATGTAATGAAATAGCCCATTTATATTGAAGACATGTGAGGTAACAAAAGAATAAAAAATGCCAGATGTGCTCATAGCTGAGCTACAGTTTAACAGAGTGAGTGCATCTGCCCGTAGATGAGCAGTGGTTTAACTGGTGCAAAATGAGTGCCCGTAGCTGAGCAGTGGTCTAACATGCTAAATCTATGTGCCCCTAACTGAGCTGAGCGTAATATGCGTGCCGATAGCCAAATGAGGCTTAAACCAGCGTATCCCGTTTGCGGAGCTGCGCACCGTGCAAACAAGCTAACCGACGGGCAACGTTGAGCAAGCCGTATCAAAACTGCCTTTACACAGACACACCCCTCAGCATGTCTAGACAGTCATGAAAAATAAAAAGTAGTGGCCATGTTCGAACCCAGGATACTATACACCATAGTCAAGGTACCAAACCACTAAGCCATGACAGCAGTACCTAGAAATGCAATAATAGCTAATATATAGGAATGAATACAAACTGGAGCATGACAATGCAGGTTTACTGAAGTTGATACAATTCCAAAATGGCCAATCACAGATATGTGCAGGAAAAACTGACTATATAAGCCCCATAGGCGGGAATACACAGCATAAACGATTGTAGAACTGACCTGCAGGCAGAATGACAGGAGTAGGAGAGGATAGTTGCTTTCGAGCACAGAGGTAGGGTGTTGAGGAGTCCAGGTACATGGTCTGGCTCCTAGTCCATAATCATGAGGCCCAACTCATGCAGGGCCAGGTCCTCTGGGGAGCATACAGGGCCGAGGCGTGGGACCGGTTGGCTCATGATCTCACCAGTGCCACAGGGATTCCAAGGACTGGTGAGCAGGTCCGTCACCACCATGCGGACCTGAAGAGATGCAAGCAGGACCAACTGAACCTTTGGATCCAGGAGGCCCGGCAAACACCCAACGCCCCACTACTGAGTAAGTAACATTTAATTATGTATGTAAGAAATTAAACTAGCTGATATTATGGAGATGTGTATTCCAATATTACTTCATTTATATTACAGCTGCAGGTGTCCGTTCTGCGAACCGCAGAGCCTATGGCGATAGGCTGGTGTGGTTGCGCCACCAGGCAGGTCAGTAATCCACTACCAGTAACTGTAAAGAAATATAAAAGTATGACAGTCAGCAAGAGAGTGCAGTGTAGTCAGTAAGGAATAAAATCTGCAAGTAACAGTGTGAAAGTGTATGCAAGTATTGCTTGATTACAAAAGTGTGTTTCAGCCTGTAAGTTAAACCGAAAAATGAAAGTGACTGACATATATTCTGAAATAAAAATGCCCTACCTATAAGAAAATAGTACACAACCTGCAGCAGCCTGAAAAGTATAACTGCAGAAGATGATGAAATCACATGTGTGAAATATATCCCTGTGGAAATACTGAAACATGACAGAAGTGAGACTGCTGGAAAGGATTGTAATAACTACAGGTAAAACATGTCAATAAAGCCTAGAAGTAAGTACCATCCTGAATAGTAAAATGAAAGCAAGTGAGAGAGTGTGAGAAAGTGTCATGAATCCAGCAATACAGTAGTAATAACCCCTGAATAAAGTATACTGCAGTCAAGACAGAATGAAATGCATGTGAGATTCAAAACCAAACAGCGAAATCTGTTCAAAGTGTTGCTGCATCTGGAATGTGTATCCCAAAATCTGGATATATTGCTCTCAGTCTGCAATATGCAGATAGGATGATTGTCTGATATACCAAACATCCACACTTGTCTACAGCTATATAAAGCAAATGTAGCAGGATGATGTAGCTGAACAAAGCTAGATATGAATGTGTATGAAGAACCATAAAATGTATATTGATGTTGCAGTAACAGTCCTATCACCAAGTTGAAATAGTTATCATATAGGAAACTGTAGTTAGAACAGTAGTGTGTATATAACTGTAGCTATTAGAAATGTACAGCATATGTATTGTTATTCGAAGGTGTTAATATTACTTTCTTTACCCCACCCTATAACCACATATAACCCATTCCACGTGAAAATGGTATGTGCAATCACAATTAACACCCCTGGATGTTTGTCCTGTTGGGTCATATATATTTGCATGTCCGTTGATGCATCTGCCCTGTTCATACATCCACACCTGATGGCCTGTTGCCATCAATTAACCCTGCATGTTGTTGGACTGTGTATTTCTGATTATGCATGTGTTATGCACGCTGTTCAATGGTGTGAATATCTGGGTGTTTGGTTAATGGGAATACTAATGCATGCTGTTAAAACTAATTGTGAATGGTATTATATGTCACTAACCCAAACTGTCATGACATAATGCAAAACATAGGGGCGACAGGAAGGCGGGTTCCAGCGGACCCACCTCTCCCACCTCAGCTGGCGAGTGCACCTGGCACTAGTGCCGAGTCCGGACCCTCCTCCGGTGGCCCTGTGCCACCTGCGGGTGGAAGCGCTGCAGGGGATGGGGCTCACCCCCCCTGCAAGTGTGGCCGGAGGAGAACCACCACTCACCCTCCGTAGCATCCGGACTGTGGTGCGTAGGGAGATTCGGGACTCTGTTCTCGAGCCCCTATGCCAGCTTGAGGCACGGGTGGCGCAACTAACGGGCATGCCTGTTGCCCCACCTACACAGCCCCCAGCACAGTCCCATCCTGGGCAGTGAAGGAACAGTGACAACTGCCTATGGGTGGGGATATCAGTTCCACTGTTGCCATCTGTGGGCTCATGGGCTCTGGATATCCAAACCTCCGTCCCCGTCAATTGTGTAACCCCCCACATGTGTCATACACCACCCCTGTATGCGTCTTGTTTGTCTTGTCTGTTTACCTACCCAACCTACCTCCCCAGCTGTACCGACTTCCTTCACCTGACATACCACTCTCACCTGAAAAAAAAAAAAAAGGGCACTCTGTACCCACAAAAAATTACGCCCATACATAGCTGCCCATTCCGCACGTCTGCTGGACATGGAACCTATCAATTACAATTGGCTGTACAACAAGTATTATTGTTGTCCTGACACCTCTCTCAGGGGTGGAAGGTTTCAAATGTCACACCAAATTACATACATATGCACAGCTGTTGCTGATGAAGAAATGGGCAGCTATGGGCCTTACCTACATCCCTCCTGCACATCCCAAGCTTGTTTCCCTACTGTCTTACCCTCTTTGTGACCCCTTTTTCACCACTTTCCTGTCTCCCCATTTTCTTTTCTTTCAAAGAAAATAGCGCGGGTGTGTGCAAGAGTAAGCACACTTAAGCGGTTGTAAGCGGGTGTGCTCTTGTGTGCGCGGAGCTAAACGCCAGTGCGCATGCGTGAGCTCCGCGCTAACCAGCGCTAACCCAGTTACAACTGCTTAAAAGTGCCTTAGTCACTTTGATTGACAGGTCTTGTAGTCAGTTCAGAAGCAAAATAAAATCCCACTGGCAGTCCCGAACCCAGGACCTTGGAAACAGTAGTCTGCATGACTTACCACTAAGCCATGACTCTTACACAAGAACATTGTGCTAAAATAAATATATCATGTAATAGTAGGAATGAATGTAAAGGGAATATAGATGTGTAGTACACAAAGCATGCCATTTAGAATTACTATCAAAACTAGTGGATTTCCATAATAGTAGTGTGTGAACAGAAACAGCCATGCTAGTTGGTAGCTAGTAGGTAATAATGTCACTATAGCACCTTGCAAGCCACACACATACTCACAGCAGGATAATCACTGCCCATACCCCACAACCTCTTACAGGAACACATTTGGACCAAGAAAAAAATATGTGGAGCAAAGGCCAAAAACCAGGGACACATTACAAATAATGTTACAACAAACGCAGACAGTTCAGAGAGTAACAGGGTCTGCATTTTGTGGGATGTTTGGAAGGGTATGAAGTCTGAAACTTGAATGTTTGTCACCATATTCTGACTTGAGCCCAGAGTGATTTGCCAGAAAAAGGTGTGCATGAGATATTGACCAAAATATGAGGCAGAAATGTGGACAACCTGCAAATATCTGTACACATGACGGGTCTGACACCACCATATTTGAATAGTTGAGAGCCTAGACATAGCAACAGTGAATGACTTACAGGGATGCCCCACAGACTCCATGTGAAATGTACAAACAGTAGGCAGAAAGGTGTAACACATGCAATGGTAACTATGGAGTCCTGAAAGTATTCACCACTTGCATGGCAGAAAAAGTGTAGTAATACATATGCTCATGCTAACCCACAGTCACAACTGCAGCATACCAGACATTTTAATGGGTGTACCCCACTGATATGTACCATTCCATGAGGCAGATAACAGATGAAACTGAAAGTCTCTGGGGCCTGCTCAGCAGCATACTCAAATACCCTAATAGATGTCAAGGCCCACACCATGGCCAGACCACACTGCATGCTGTAACACCCTAGCAGATATAGCAAGCATTCCAAGGTGTGAATGTACATGGAAAATAGGAAAGCTACAGCAGCACACTACAGTCAGGACATCTAGCAGGCATACAAGTAGTGACTGTAAAGGGCAAATATTGAAGCCTTAGCAACAAAGTGCAAGCAAAAGTGAAAGGAAAGCACACACACACATTAACAGTAGTAGTAGTTGTAGGTGTCAGTGTACATACACAGTTAGTACAGGAAACTGGAGAAATGAATGGAGGAATGTTAATCTACAACACACCTGGAAATATGAGAGAGATACCAACCTTTACACTCACAGAACATTGTCCACAGCATAACAGCATGGTCCCTGCCCTTAAAATCTGAAAGGGCTACGCCTATCTCACATACCTTTTTATAGCACTGTTCTGAAATCACAGTGAGAACTGCAATCAGTACACAACTGGCTGCATGCAATTAGCAAATGCTGGCTAACAGTTGGTGCAGAGGCCATCACATGGGAATATGCAGATACCTACAAACGTATGCTGTACTCCCAGTCCACACATGCAATACTTTCATTGCACCCTGAGAAGGACGTGAGAGACAGACAGACAGACAGAGAGAGAGAGAGACAGACAGAGACAGAGAAAATTGCAATTAAGCAGACACAAACAAATTGTTCAGCAACAGCCACCTGAAAGCTGACAACTGGGAAGTGGAGCAACAGGACAGAGAACCAGATGGCAACACAAGCAGCTGTGACAAACACAGGTAATGTAAAGTAATACTATAAAGGTCTACATACTGTGAACCCTCCATATGTGTCATTGGTCTGTATCCATATGTATATGAAGATGTGTAAAGGACAGGGGACATACAGCAACTATCAGTGAAGGCTGTACATACATTTGTATGTGAGAGCATCTATGTGCACATATCAGTGTTGGTTGATTGTAGGTTGTAGTGCCATGTACAAAGTAGGTTTCACAGTTATGTATGTTTAGCAGTATGTTAGTGTGTGTATACAGTATGGTAGACAAACATGTTGATATACCTCTCTATCATATGGATACGTATGTATGTCAACATATGTATGTGTGTGTGTATATATATATATATATATATATATATATATTTATATATATATGATATGCATATATGTATACATACATAGAGAGAGATGTAGGAATACATAGACAGATGTAGATAGAATATTGTACAAACATATATATGTAATGCACACATACAGATATAGATATATGTAGATACATATACATAGACAGACTGATCTGACTATCTACAGGTATGACTGTATATGACGACCTTCAACACATCCTGTCCCACCCCCTCTGTCACTCTCACCCCTCTGTGTCCCCCCCTCCACATCTATAGCAATATATGTACATCAATATATATATGTGTATATGTATACAGGCATATATATATATATATATATATATATATATATATATATATATATATATATACATATATATATATATATATATATATATATATATATATATATATATATATATATATATATAGAGAGAGAGAGAGATGTATATAAATTCTGAGTGAGGCACATGTGTACAGATGTATTGCAACAGGTGCCTGGTGACAAAGGCATGGAGTGAACACCAGTGTCAAAACCGAGTACCATACCACATTTCAAATCACCTACACCAGTAACCACCAGATATGTGATTGGCTGCCCACCACTGCATGTGTCAGGGGTGAACAGGGTCATAAATGTGTACAATAGTGGCCCCAATGATATTCACAGTGGCACACTATCCCTGGAATACCTGCACATGGTATGTGTCAGCGAACATGGTGTGTCAGCTATGGACATGTAGGTCGGTGTACCCCTCCACACCACATAATGGATGCCATGGTATGGACCTCACATGACAGCTACAGATATGGAGAAGGACACAGTGACATGTACAACACTGTGACAATGCACTCAAACACATTACCAATGCACAGTGACTGACAACACCACAGAGTACACATATACTACCCACATAGAGGTTACCACTCCCGGATTTACATATGTAAGTCACACCCATGACAGATGTCCAACAACCATAGTAACACCTCACACCATCCACAACCTAAATGAATGCTGTGTGTCGTCCGTGCCACTGCAATAGAGTGCACATGTGGAGGTAAAAGTTCCTACCCACAGATAAGACATACCCTGCAATAAACCACACAGTGTTAAGAAGCAAGACTCCCCATGAGTACATGTCACACATACCCCTGCTGAATGTTAGTCAGATAGGTAATATGCCATATGAGTCACCCTGTGTAACTGTGTGACAGCAGCAGGTACCATCACACCACATGTGTCACAATGGTCAGGGTAGCAGAACAGTACGCTGCTGTAGTCCCAGGGGCAATAGCATATTGTATAGTATTGTATTGTAATGTAATGTATTGTGTTGTATTGTATTGGTATGTTGAGGTGCCTCCTTCGTGGAGTGGAACCACTGCTGCTGTGCGCCAGTGTACAGGTACATATCCTGTAGTCAGGCTAGTGTTACATAGCACTTCTATATGTGTGTTTAGCTCCTGTCAGAGTTTATGTAGCATGCAACTGGGAATACCATCAGGTCCCATTCATGTTGTGTATTCTGCTGTCCTGAGGGTGGCTCTCACCTGGACATCTGTGATGACAGGGAGGTTACAGTCAGCTGGGATAACTATGTCTTATTTTGGGGGAGAGGGCGGGGTGACACCTGCACTGAACCTGTCTGCCACAATGTTGGCAATATCTGTGGTGTCAGTGAAATATTTGTTGTTGTGTACTAACTATGGGCATAGAGGATGGATCCTGACCAGGTTGCTAACATAACTGAAGAAGGCCTTCTGGTTATCTGTAGTGTCCCTCTTGATTTCCCTCTCAAAGTTGCCCATGGATGTTTGTATGATGGAAAATAGATCCTTACTAGTGCTGCTCAGACATGCCCTCCCTTTATGGAATTATGCTCTGTCTTGCAGTAGCTTCCATCTTCTGTAATACAATCTGTCTATGGCTGGGGTCCACCAGACAGGATGCTGTCCCTTTGTGGAGAGTGTCTTGGTCATATATGGGATTGCATGATCCATGCATTCTCGGAGATGTCTGTAGAAAGCAATTGTGTAAGGGGTCAGCATTGTGGGTTGTATCTGCCACTGGCCCAGTGGGCTGAAAGGATACCATGTCACTGTTACAAAGTGTAAAGTTTGCATCTGTAATGTTATTCACTATAGTCGTTTGTGCTGGTGGTGGAGGTGGGATATGTATATCCAGAGCAATCAGTGTGTGGTCAGCTCACAGCAGTTGATGATGCAGGCCATACAGTACCTAGATACAAACCCTCAGAGTGAGAAGGTGCTCTTGACCTGAATCAGTGTTCTGACTGCTGGGGTTTGGTAGTATGTCTTATGGAGTGTGCCAGGTACTGTTGCACAGTTGCTGGCTGAGCACTGATACCTGGCCATTTACATGTGTATCCACCAATAGACAGACAGATGCTATATATGTGAGATATGTTGTATCATAACAGTCGAGTAGCATGTGTAGTATGTGTGCCAAATTCTGCTGACATATATTGCTGATATCAGGTTATTTTCTTTCTCAGGTACATGGCCCACCCGCGGAATCCCACTTACTCCACAGCTGAGGATGAGGAGATACACCAGAGCCTGGTGCGGGATTATGCAATACTCTTTTCCCGCACCAGCCAGAATCAGCAGGAGAGGGCTGCACTGTGTCAAGACCTTGTCCGTCGGGTAAATGACATAGGCATGCATAATAGGACATATGAGCAGGTACGACATCACTGCAGTGATTTAATCAGACATGTCGGTCAGCGTGTGTCAGATATCCACAGGCAACAGGTCGCCACAGGTGGTGGTGTGGCTACACATCCCCCACTCACCAGACTGGAGGGACTACTCATGAGTGTAGTGGCTCCAGTCCGCCAGCAACAACAACAGCAGCAGACATGCATTATGATGGAGGCTGGAGCTACGCAGCAGCAAGACAGTGAACATGCAGGTAATATGCCATATGTATAGTTGACTGTTGTGTACACTGGTAGTTAATGCATGTGTGAGGTGTGTCCTTGGTTTGTAGCTGTCACCATAGTATTTAATGTGCAAGTGTGATATCCTCAATATTAGCAGCTGACCTGTGAAAGGCGACTGTTGTACTACTGACCTGTATCATACTCAGTAACAATGGCACAGTTGTGCCCACTGACATTAGTTTCTTCACGTCTGCAGGTCCCTCTGGTATAACAGCAATGCAGCCTATCCATGCTGGTGAGTGTGTATTAACAATTCCTGTAATAGTCTTGATAGTAATAGTACTATTTGGCTCACTTAGTAGTGCTCTTTGTATGCATGTAGGTGTGTCTGTGTCTGTGTGTTGATATCACGCATACTGAGTACTGTACAATTGTGTGAAACTGTGTGCATGTGTGCACCTGTGCATGTGTGAACGTGTGCATGTGTGCATGTGTGCACCTGTGCATGTGTGTACCTGTGCATGTGTGCATGTGTGCATGTGTACATGTGTGCACCTGTGCATGTGTGCATGTGTGCATGTGTACATGTGTGCACCTGTGCACCTGTGCACGTGTGCATGTGTGCATGTGTGCACCTGTGCATGTGTGCATGTGTGCATGTGTACGTGTGCACCTGTGCATGGGTGTACCTGTGCACCTGTGCATGTGTGCATGTGTGCATGTGTGCACCTGTGCATGTGTGCATGTGTACATGTGTGCACCTGTGCATGTGTGCATGTGTACATGTGTGCACCTGTGCACCTGTGCATGTGTGCATGTGTGCACCTGTGCATGTGTGCATGTGTACATGTGTGCACCTGTGCATGTGTGCATGTGTACATGTGTGCACCTGTGCACCTGTGCACCTGTGCATGTGTGCATGTGTGCGCACCTGTGCATGTGTGCATGTGTACATGTGTGCACCTGTGCACCTGTGCATCTGTGCACCTGTGCATGTGTGCATGTGTGCATGTGTGCACCTGTGCATGTGTACATGTGTGCACCTGTGCATGTGTGCATGTGTACATGTGTGCACATGTGCACCTGTGCATGTGTGCATGTGTGCACCTGTTCATGTGTGCACCTGTGCATGTGTGCACCTGTGCATGTGTGCATGTGTGCACCTGTGCACCTGTGCATGTGTGCATGTGTGCATGTGTGCATCACTGTTAATGTGTAGACATTGTAAACTGTGTTTCCTGTTTCCCTCCCACAGGTTCTGGTGCTGCTGTGGTGTCATGTAGCAGGGAACCTGAATCAGGTGCCGTGGGTACTGATAATGATGACATCTGTGTAATGGCACAGGAAGGTATGCCAGGGTCCACCATTGGTCAGCCGATTGACAGTACACAGCTGTCAACCCCATCAATGCACACAGTTATCCTCCACTCTCAATAGCTAACCTTAACATACGTAGTATTAATAATAAAACAACTCAACTACATGCTCTCCTAGAACTGTACTCCTTTGATATTATTTGTCTAACAGAAACCTGGTTAAAACACTCAACAAAAGACAGCAAAATCATTCCTCCTGGCTATAATATCCTACGTCTCGACAGAGAATCTAAAAAAAAAGGTGGTGGCATAGCTATCTTATTTAAATCTAGCCTTCAAATAACCACATTCCACCAAAAGCCTCCCCAGGATTCCAATGCTGAAATTCTCATTACCAAACTTGAAATAAACACAGTCAAATCAATCTTTATTATCGGCATTTACATTCCCCCAGGAAATAACATTTCCACCATAGAAAAGATCCTTTGTTGGCTATCACTAAACTTACCCCAAGAAACAATAATCTTAGGTGACGTTAATATCGATTGGCAATCTTGTAACAACAAACAACCTACTAGCCATACTAACCTTTATGGATTCTCTCAGACCATCTCCTCCCCCACTAGAATAAATAAAATTAACAAAAAGGAAAGTACCATAGACTGGATACTCACCAACAATCAACCCCATACCTATGAAACAGGAACTCTCCCTGATGATATAAGTGATCACTTATTAACCTACATCATCAGGCTCAAAACCAACCCTCCTACCCAAAACATAACCAGAACAATCAGATCCAAAAAAAATTTTAACTTACAACTATTTCAAAATGAACTGATAGCATGTAATTGGACACCTCTAAAACACCTTTCTCTTGATGAAGCTGTAGATTTCTTTAATGCTAAGTTTCTGACCATACTCAATTACCATGCCCCCACACGCACCATTAGAATCAGAACTAAATCTGCCCCCTGGCTCTCAATTGAAACCAAACAAAAAATCACTCTCAGAAATAAAGATGGCACACCTATATCACAAGACTCCACTACCAAACTACTAGGCATTACCATTGACAACAACCTGAACTTTGATACCCATATTGACAACACACTTAAAACCATTAACAAGAAAATAGGCTCTCTTTACAGAATCAAACCTTTCCTCACTCCAGAATCTAGAACAACTATCGCCCTCTCCCACCTGATCTCACCCCTTCTCTATGCCTCTCCCATATTTACCAACTTATCAAAAAAGAATCTATCAAAACTAGAAATCTCCTACCACAACATAGCCAGATTTGCCACAGGAAACCCGTACAGAACCCACCACTGTACCAATTTAAAACAACTAGGCTGGCTGGAATATCAACAGCAACTAAAAATTAACCAGCTTAGCTTAGCCCATCAAATTCTTTATCATCCTGACAAAACACCTATACTTTCCAGTCTAATTCAACCATACCACAACCTAAAGTCCCTGAGATCTGCACACAAACTTCTGATAAACACTGTCAAGTCAAACAACAAGGCCGGAGACTGTCTTTTCTCAAACACTGTTGGAAAATATTGGAACCTGCTTCCGTCTGGAGTCTCATCTAGTCCCTCAAGGTCTCCCTTTAAAGAAACTCAAGCTTTACCTCAAAACACAATGGCTGTGCCCCTGTACTAATCCTGACTAACTTTACTTCTTGTCAGCTGACTTACTTCACCCCTGACTAAGTTTCACTTTCTTTTCATCTATTTTTCCTCTATCCCTCTCTCTGTACATGTTTATTGTATACTTCATGTTTGTCATGTTCTACAATACTTTGTTCACGCCATCACTTTTGTACCACTTGTTTATTTTTTTCAAAAATGCTATTTAGCCTATTATTATGTTATTATATTTGCATGTAGTTCTTAATAGTTTTTACTTAGTATCATTAAAATTATATAAGCGGAGCTTATCTCCCCGGGCCTCTACTGAAAATGGACATATATCCAGCTAGACTAGCCCGGTCAACAAATGTAAAATAAAAATAAAATAAATAAAAATAAAATCCTGCCAATACACCCTTTGTCACCAATGTCCCTAGGTGATGGACAGCATACAGTGGGCATTGACCAGGGTAATGTGGTATCTGTGGCACATGCCTCCCCACACAGCAGCCATGGGTATGGCCCAGAGATGGTACCACACAGACAGATGTCCAGGGGTTCTCGTGGGAGCATCCGTGGGCGTACTGCCCCTGTCAGACGTGCCCACAGAGGTCTTACAACCTCAGCTATGTTTCGGGCTGTCATGCAGGCACAGTAACGTATGGAACGGTACACCAGACAGGGTCTGAGGGAGCTGACAGCATGTCGCACAGCCATGACTGACAGTATGCGTGACATTGCGGCTGCCATCCGTGATTTCACCGATGTCATAGACAGACGTTGTGTATTAGACCAGTTCCACAACTACATGTCCATGAGCCAGGGTGATGGTGGGCGGTTGAGGCGTCGATGTGGCCGTATGCCAGCAACAGCAGCAGCTGGCAGTCATTGCGGATGACAACAGGGCCGCGGCCGCCCCCGTAGTGCCAGCAGCAGCCCCAGCAATACTGGGTCTGTGCTGTCATCAGACTGCCCCAGGAGACCACGTGCACGTGGCTCTGGCCAGGCCCGACAGGGATCTGTGTCCAGTCAACGAACACCTGCTTCTGATGACAGTACCCGGTCTGGGTTGGTACCGGATACGGTCCGTAGCACCCCTGCAAGGCACAGGTACCGTGTCCATGGCCAGAGTCACTGATCTGTATGACCTGGCAGGTACAGTCTGTGGCTGTCCACAAACACCAGTATATGGCAGCCATGAGGTGGAACTGTGTGCATCCATACACACATGCAAATTGACAACACCTAGGGCTACCGCATACACGCACACACTGCATCAACATTGCCCCACCTTCTACTGCTGTCCCTCACCAACACACATACACATACATGTCAATCGGTGGTATCGGTGGCTGACTCAGGCATACCAAGTTCACACCCTGTGCATATGATGAAACTGTGCCACCTCCTGCAATCTGTAACAACTGTGCAGGTACAGGTTAACATGTTGCTGATGCACAGGGTGACCACATAGATGTGTAATAATAGTATCATGTTGTTAACAGTACGGTGTGCTGAATTAATTGTGGGTATATCACAGCATGCCTGATGCAGTAAATGTGTGATTGTCATATACTGTTGTCTACACCCATGGTAAGTACCATAGTGTATCATCTGCACATGTTGGCATACTGGTGGTAATGATGTCAACAGAAGGCTACATACATAGGTAGCACAGGGGATAAGGTAATGAATGTAGTAATACGCAATGATGGACATGTAAATTGCAAGTGGCATGTTGCCCACACTGGACTCTGCAATGCAGATGTTTGAGGATGTTGATATGTGTGCAGTACTACACGACTGGTACAGGACACACAGGAGCATCCTAGCACTGCATGCTCACATGTCATACCATGCTAGACAGCCCCAACACACAAAACTAACTGTCACAGGAGGGAGAGTCCCCATATATGTCAGGGATACTGTGGTGGCAGCCAGGTAGCATACATCCTACTAAGTATGGAACCACTGAGTGAAGGCTCAGTGTCTGTTATTTGACATGTGTATTACTGCAGGTATGAGCACATGGGTTTCCATCCAGTTATTGTACATCCTGACAGTACATGGTCTGTACACTTTTGTGTGCTGAGACTGGACCCTAGCCATCTGACCCGTGTATTTCCATGTACATGTGCATAGTGCCTGCATATTTGCAGTGTTACCTACTGGAAGTGGTACAGCTTGATGGTTGTACAATGGACTACATGCAGCCCTGTTTACTGTAGCTTTGTTTGCATGCATGTTTGCTTGCAATTACCCTGGAATACTGATCACACCTGCAATGCATAGTTATAGAGCTTCTGTGGACTCCTAGTGCCATCTGCATAGCTTACTATATGTATGTCCATGTCCCACTTGACAGGATGTCACTGTTTGTCCTGTTCACATGTACATTGCCTGTGACACAGTGCATATGACTTACCTGGCATGTGTCCACATGAGCAGTCATATATGCTACTGCTAACTAATCACAGGCACTACACCTTCACATATTCATCTTCTGTCAACTACCTGCTTCGCTAGGGACGGCCTGCACCTGTCACCCCTGGGCTTTCAGATATTGGCAAAGGCTCTTGCTACCCCCATAGTGCCTATGTTAGGCAAGGCTCAAATGACAAACCCACCTTCATAGGTATCACAAGGGATAAGAAACTAAGAGTAATGCTACCCAACGCCAGAAGTCTAAACCTCCAGATGCATGCACCCGAAACTCTCCTTGGCATGGAGAACTTCGATATCTGTGCAGTAACAGATGCCTGGTTCAGGGCTACTGAGAGCACACCAGCACTACCAGGTTTAACCTGGTTGATTTCTTTGAAACAGTCACCAAGGCCATTGACGAGGGGAATGTGGTTCACACAGCCTACCTGGACCTCGCAAAAGCCTTCACAACAATACCCCACTTGGGCATTCTAGAGAAGCTCACCAGCTTAAATATAAGCCCCTATGTCACTAGATGGATTGCACAGTGGCTCAAGGACAGAACCCACATGGTTAGAATTGCTGGAGCCATGCCAGACTCCAAACCAGTTACGAGTTGTGTCCCACAAGGCTCAGTCCTGGGACCTCTCTTGTTTGGTATATATTTATTGGAAGTACAGGCCAACATGGACGGACTGTGGCTGACCAAATATGCAGATGACTGTGAACTGGCCACCATAATCGACTCTCCAGCTGACACAAGCATCTTCCAAAGGGGCATCATAGAAACAGACAACTTGTGCCAGAGCCATGGCCTTCAGCTGAACAGTGTTTAGAAAGGGAAATGTGCATCCTGTAGTCTGTTCACCTAGTTGCCAAAAGGGACATTTTCCTCACACACACTAACCCCCCTCAGCCAAAAACGCACACTTGCCATTTGCAGGATTCAAACCCCTATCTGACTATGTTATGACACTCGAGATGGACGCATTAGCAGAGTGTGCTATTTGCATTAGTGGGAGGTGTTCCTTCTCTTGCTGTACTTATAGGGTGCTGACATCATCAGTGTTTAGAAAGGGAAATGTGCATCCTGTAGTCTGTTCTCCTAGTTGCCAAAAGGGACATTTCCCTCACACACAATTGCACACCCACTAACCCCCTTTAGCCAAACACACACACTTGCAGGATTCTAACCCCTAACTAACTATGTTATGACACTTGAGACGGACGCATTAGCAGAGCGTGCTATTCACATTACTGGGAGGTTTCCCTTCTCCTGCTATACTTATAGAGTGCTGACATCATCGGTGTTTAGAAAGTGGAATGTGCATCCTGTAGTCTGTTCTCCTAGTTGCCAAAAGGGACATTTCCCTCACACACAATTGCACACACACTAATCCCCTCAGACAAACACACACACTTGCCATTTGCAGGATTCAAACCCCTACCTAACTATGTTATGACACTTGAGACGGACGCATTAGCAGAGTGCGCTATTCACATTTCTGGGAGGTTTCCCTTCTCCTGCTATACTTATAGAGTGCTGACATCATCGGTGTTTAGAAAGGGGAATGTGCATCCTGTAGTCTGTTCTCCTAGTTGCCAAAAGGGACATTTCCCTCACACAGAATTGCATACACACGAATCCCCCTTAGACAAACACACACACTTGCCATTTGCAGGATTTAAACCCCTACCTAACTATGTTATGACACTTGAGACGGACGCATTAGCAGAGCGCGCTATTTGCATTACTGGGAGGTTTTTCTTCTCCTGCTATACTTATAGAGTGCTGACATCATCGGTGTTTAGAAAGGGGAATGTGCATCCTGTAGTCTGTTCTCCTAGTTGCCAAAAGGGACGTTTTTCTCACACACACGACTCCCCCTCAGACAATCACACACACTTGCCATTTGTAGGATTCAAACCCCTACCTAACTATGTTATGACACTTGAGACGGACGCATTAGCAGAGCGTGCTATTCACATTACTGGGAGGTTTCCCTTCTCCTGCTATACTTATAGAGTGCTGACATCATCGGTGTTTAGAAAGGGGAATGTGCATCCTGTAGTGTGTTTTCCCAGTTGCCAAAAGGGACATTTCTCTCCCACAGACTTACACACACACCAACCCCGCTCACACACACACACACACACGGAGCATTTGCTGGATTCAAACCCCTACCTAACTATGTTATGACACTTGTGACGGACGCATTAGCAGAGCGCGCTATTCGCATTACTGGGAGGTTTTTTTTTCTCCTGCTGTACTTATAGGGTGCTGACATCATTGGTGTTTAGAAAGGGGAATGTGCATCCTGTGGGGAGGCAGATGCCAAGCACACTCTGGCTAAGCTGTCACTCCCTAGGGCAAACAGCCTAGTGTTGACCTCTACACCCATATGTTTAATTGTCAAATGCACATTATTTGTTGCTGATAGACTGTTTGCACATCTTTATTGCCATAACATTCCCTGTTTGTATGAACAACTTGTGCATCTGTGGAAGATGTTTGCATATGGGAGGGATCCACTATATCACGTATGTCTCTGTAGTCATTTAACTGTGTGCACTGGGCAGACTGCTGTAATGTGGTTGGTTCCTGGAATAACACGTAAAAATACCAGATATGTGTGTCCAACTGCTAAACTGAGATTTGGCCTAAGTGTGTGAGCATGCCCAGTTCAGCCTTCCCATGGCATGTTGTCTGACATATGTCTCATTTATCAAAGTGTGTGAGCATGCCCAGTGTGAGCATTCCATATGTTGAACTCTGCAGCCCACCACATTTGTGGATGAGTGTGAACTTCAACAAATATCACCCATTTATGGTTGTGTGTTGTGTGTCATGTTGTGTAGTTACTGTACAACTGCTTTGTGTGTGAACACAACAGGATTATACTGTGCCTGCAGTGTTTGCATGGGATACTTTGCATACAGTTGTCAACATCCTTTCACACTGACCTAACACTGTAGTACTGTATAGTGTACTGGTAGTACTTTGACTGTGGTGGACAGTATCCTGGGCTTTAGTGCTATCACTGCTTTACATTTCGATAGTGAGCACAACAGCCTGGTTAGGGGCCAGTTGTGTACATCTGACCATGTTGCATTCTGTTTAGATATGAACTACTTAAACCAGGCTTGTCCAACATTGGTAGTGTATTCCACAACATAGGTGTACATTTGCAAACACTAGCGATGTGCCCTAGTCCATGTCGCCCTAGTCCATGTCTAATGCTAGTTGGAGAGTGTGTTTGTCCTTCAACACACATTGTAAGTGGAGTTTGCCATGACATATGTCATGGTTAGTATACTGTGCCTCTGTCTACCTGTGACATGACAGTGATACCCAGGATAAAGCTACCATCTCCCATCCACTCATCAAGATTCCTATTGAGGAAAATTGATAAGTGACTCTATGGGTAGCCTGTACTGGGAGTTCACTCATGGGTGGGGGTGGCTTCTGTGTTATGGATCATGCAGTACAGCTTGTCCTATGTAAGTCAGTGCTGGGGTGCAGGTCTCTCATGTGCATAGCTCACTGCCATTCAGATTGTACAAGGTGCAGCATGTTTATTGATACCAGCAACACAGGCAACACATGGCATCTGTGCAAGCTCTTTGATACTCCTGGTGAGGTACTGTTGGGGACTTTACGGTTGATGGAGGTGTCTGCTGAGGTACATCCCACAGGGGCTATTGTAGTCAATTGTACCACTGATGAAGGATGACTGCAGAGCCACAATGACCTCCCCTTATCTAGATCTGACAACCTTCATGATTAGGTGGGTATATGGTATGTTTCTGTAAACACTACAGCACATGTTTGTCCAATGCAGGATATCTATCACCTTGTGTCCCCAGGTCTCTCATTACATGTTAACTACATAATGGGCTAACACCTATGTGGTAATTGGTGGGCACTTACTGTATATGCACGGGGGTTGACTATACACTTTTCTGCAATTAGCTTGCTGACATGGCTATGGCACCAGTTGTCTGTTTCTATGTGGCCCTTTTGTGGGATGCTTGTGTCAGCTAGTGGATCATATATGGTGAGCAGTTTATAGTACTCTGCAAACATGTTCAGACACAGTCCTTCCATGTTTGCCTGTACCTATTGGACATATATACCAGACGAGGGAGATCCCAGGACCAAGCCTTGTGGGATGTCAGTTATATCTGGTTTGTAGTCTGACATGGCTGCAGCATGTCTGACCATGTCTGTTCTGTCCTTGGTCTGGTTTGCAACCCCTCTACTGACATAGGGGTTTATATTTAAGCTGGTGAGCTTATCTATAATGAACACGTAGGGTATTGTATAGAAGCCTTTGCAAGGTCCAGCTACGCTGTGTGGACCACATTGCCCTCATCAATGACCTTAATGACTGTTTCAATTGAGTCAAACATGTTTAGGGGCAGGATCTGCACTTAAGAAAGCCACTCTGGGTAGGGTCCAGTGTCAGTAGGTCCCCAATATCTTTATGTCTGTGGTACATGCTGATCCTTTCCATAGCTGTGCAGACCGAGCTTCTCAGGATTCTGGGGTAGTAGTTTTCAGTATCCATTCAGGCAACACCTTTGTTGAGAAGGACCACTGTTGTTGTACACTGCTCTTTGGGTACATATTCTGTGGTAAGGCTGACATTGAGCAGTATTGTGATTTGGCATTCCATTCATCTTGGAGTCCATGTTGCACTCAGCCCAGGACACCATCTCATACCATTGCTGCTGTGTGTTTTGCTTTGTAGATGCTGGCTGTTACCTCAATATCTGCAATGTCAGGGGGCCAGCAGTCTGCTGGGATAGATATTTTGCATTCTGGGGGTTTGCACTGCACCTGTCAGGATGTATGTTGGCAATATGTGTGTGTGTTTGTGATATTTGTGTGATTCAGAGCATATCTGTGAATTCCCAACACGGTTCCTACCATCAGTTGTGAAAGCCTTGGGATTATCCTTAGTGTCCTGTACAATTTGTATCTTCATAGGTTCATAGGTTCATACTAGGCTATCCACCCTAGGGCATTTGTTAGCCTAGCCAGAGTGTGTGTGGCTTTTGCCACCCCTTGCTATGTGAATATTATGGCCATTTATGATTTGCTTTGCTGTGCCTCTGTCTGGACATGACACAGTGAAGACCCCCAGTGTAACTCTACAGTCATCCATCCACTTGGCAAGATTCCTGTTGAAGAGTGTCAGTGAGGGGCTCTGCCTAACATGGAGTGGGATTCTGGTCCAGGGTGTGGGGAGCCTCTGGATTATGTATCTGTCCCACCAGCACATCCTATTTCATTATTTGTTGAGGTTGACATCTCTCACTCTCACAGCTCCGATGGCTTTGAGTTTTCTGGGATGGAGCATGTCCATTACTCCTGTGTTGGGCATGGCCTTCTACAACAGGCATGCAATGCCTCTGTGTAGGCAGTATGTGACTGCATTCAGCTGGGGTGTCTACAGCCAGGCAGCATATGACATATATTTGAGACCCTTTATCCTCTTGGTGAGGTACCTTTGAGGTCTTTCTAACTGCTGCAGGTGTCAGGTAAGGTACATCCCATATGAGGCATTGTACTAGATTATGGGTGTGATAAGAGAACAGTATAGGGGCACAATGACCTCTGTTGACGTAGATGTGAATCCTTTCCTGATACGGTGTCAAATGTAGACAGTCTTCCTAGCCACATTGGCAATGTGAGTGTCACATAACAGGTTACTGTCCACTTGTGTCCCTAGGTCCCTGATTACTCCTGCCATACATAATGGTTTACCACCTATGTGGTAATTTGTGGTACCTTGTTTGGTATTTGGTGGGACATTCATACTGTCCAGTGTCTTCAGGACAGCTGGGTGGGGTTCCTGTGTGTGAGAGTGTGGTCTGTAGCATGCTACAGACTGTTCAGCAGTCTTGCCTACAGTTAGTTTCACATGGGTGGACTCCAATGCCTTGTGCATTGTCAGTTACCTGGACGTATGGGTGTCTGTGCTGAATATGGATACTCACCCTCCTTTTATGTTTTGTTCCAGGTTTTGGGGCCATGACTCATGATATGTGGTATAACCTGGTAGTGCTGGTGTGCTGTCAGGAGGCTTGCAGCAGGTTTCTGTCACTGCACAGACATCAATGTTCTCCATACTGGGGATGGCCTTGGGAGCATGCATATTGGGGTTTACACATCTGGCATTGGTCAGCATTACCCTTATGTTTCTTTCCACTTATGTTTTCTAGGGTGGTGGGTTAGTCTTTTCAGCCTTGCCTACAAAAGGCTCTATGGAGGTGGCAAAGGCCTTATCCAATATCCGGACGCCCAGGGGTAACAGGTGCAAGCCATCCCAAGAACAGCTGCGTGGCTTGTCAAGCATGACATCCCAAGCAGACAGACATTGGATCCCCTTGGAATGACACCAGTAAGTGTGCCACTTGCTATGACTGATCATTCCGTGTTTGTACTGTGGCATTATTCTTGGTAAGGGTAGGATGCTGCAAACGGTGAGTGTCATACCGGCCTGGACTACATAATCAGAGAGCTCATCTATGTCTCTTTTCATGTAGTCTAGGGAGGTACATCTCAGGTCATTCACACCAGCATGGACTATGACTGCATCATATTTCTACTTGCTTTGGAGTGACCTGCATACTTCTGTTATGTGGCGTATTGTGGCAGCCTACAGGCAGCTTACTGTACCCTTTCCCTTGTTCAGTCTGGTGTGCGGGACAGCAGTGTGTCTGACTATGGAGTCACCTATTACAACTGTATCAGGCATGTTGTTTCTCCTTCTGGCCTGTGACTGTTTGGCACACCAGCTTTGTGTACTATGTGTTGCATGTGCTATGTTTGGAGGTTGTTTGATTGGATGTCTGCTTTAGAGGCCTCTGTTGGTGTGCTGTGTTTGTAATTTGTGCCTCCGGGAATGTTTTTCTGTGTTTATGTGTTTGGTTTGCAGTTGTGATAGGTCTATGTGGGACTGTGTTTGTGGTGTGTGTGGTTACCTTCTCCTCCTGACTAGTTTTGGGAGTACTGAGTTGAGGGAGCTCAGCCTCCAGTTTGGATAGTTGGTTGCATCTTTCACATATATTTGTATTTCTTGGGTGGAGTTGGGGGTTGTCTGTGTACTTGGGGCAGGTGTAACATTGCCTCAGGATTCACAGATTCAACTTGTTGTGGCTGGCCTTAGTGGATTGTATGTGTGGACATATTTTATTGCCATACTACTGATCAGTGATTACTTCATTGTTTATGTTTGCTCTATCATGTAGTAGCTTCCTCATTCTCTTGCATGGTTTGGTTATGGCTGGTGTCCACCATGCCAGATGCCTGCATGTATGGCATTGTATCTTGTTTTAATTTAGGATTGCATAATCCAAGCATTCCTGGCAGTGTTCATGGAATGGCTGTATTACAGGTTCTGAGGTGTGGCCCATATTTTGCACCTGCACAGGACCTTTAATGGATTCCACATCAGTTTGGAGGAGTGCAAATATTGCTTTACACATGTTTTCCACTGTGGTTTTCTGGCCAGGGACTTCTCGTCTTGCCATCCAGTACCCATGTTGCTGATTATCACATCCAGTATGCTTACTCCTCTTGTGGGAGTGGTACGTTGTTCCTGGGCCTTTTGGTTTATGTATTCTATGACCTTTTGTCCTACACTGTTGGAGCTAGTATAATGCTCCCAGTCTATGTCTGGGTATTTTCAGTCACCCAATATAATGTGGTTTGGAGGACTTGATATGTTCATGTATTCCAGCATAGGCCAGGTGCAGTTCCTGGTGTTGGGACAGTAGTCTGTAGCAGGCTATAAACTGTGGGGCAGTTTTAGCCACTGTTACTTGACCATGGCTAGTCCATGCTGCTTCTTGTTGTAGTACCAACATGGGGGTGTGGTTATCCTTGACAATTCTTGCTAGTCACCCTCCTTTTGTAGCTTGTTCCATGTTTTGAGGCTGTACAGCACAGTATGAGGTGTAACCTGGTAGTGTTAGGGTGCTGTTGTGAGCCTTGACTCAATTTTCTGTTACAGCACAGATATCAACATTCTCCATACTGGGTGAGTTTAGACTGCATGCATCTTGCTGTTTCGACTTATCCCTTATCTTATTCTTATCCCTTCTGATACCTATGGAGATAGGTTTGTGTTTTGAGCCTTACCTATTCAGGGCACACTGTGGGTAACAACAGCCTTTGCCAGTATCCATACGGCCTGCACTGATAGGTGCACGCCAGTCCTAGCAGGTGGAGCATCATGTCATGCTCAGCATGTCATCCCAGACTGGCACACATTGGATCCCCTTTGACTAACTGTGATACTTCAGTCAATTATTGCACTTGATCATCTCATTGTCATATTGTGGCATGATGCTTGGTGAGGGTAGGATGTTAGTCAGGGTCCTCAGGTGTGCATATAGTACATGGTGTTACATTACTTAACACATGGCATTCATGCCTCAGGTGGTGCTGCAGGGCTGCCTCTGTCAGATGCGCATATTACACTTCCCTGTACATGTTTGGGAGCAGGTCATGTCATTGTAGGCATCCATGTTATTATTTGAGTGAGTCAGAGGTGGTATCATTCCCAGGGTTCCTACTGAGCCAGTGTATGTGCTATGCGTTGCCTCTTTGCCAAGGCCAGGGCATACTGGGCATGCCTCCTTCTGCCTACTGGGGCAGGCTCAGGTTGTTCCTCCTCCGAGTCACGCTCTGCCTGTGATGGCCTTGGCAATGGTGGGGGGCTGTTTGGCCCAGCCCTATGCTGGTCCTGCTGCAGCTGTTTTCGCAAGATCATATTATGTAGCATAGCACATACCATGAAAATTTGGGTACATGTAGTTGGTGTGTACTGCAAGGCTCCACCAGATGTGTCCAGACACCAGAACCGTGACTTGAGCAGCCCAAACACACGCTCTATTACATTACGTGTTTGTGCGTGTGCCTCATTATGGCGTTCCTGTTCAGGTGTGTGTGCGTTTCTGATGGGTGTCATCAGCCACGGCTCCAGTGCATAACCTGCATCCCCACTAGGTGTCCGTGGGATGTCCCCATTGGCAAATGTCTGGTACAGCTGCGTCAAATGCCAGATGTGGGAATCATGGTAGCTCCCAGGACAGCCAGCACACACATTCATTATTATGCCCTGGGCATCACACACGACCTAGCAGTTGATAGAGGGGAAGCCCTTGCGGTTGATGTATGCCCTACCCCGCTCACCAGCTGGTGCTTTGATGCATATGTGCGTGCAGTCTATTGCACCCACTACCTCAGGGTATTCCGCTATTTGCTGGAAGAGACGCATATTGCTGGCCAATACCTCACGGGCATTGGGGAAATATACATGATCACCGACATGTGCTGACATGGCATCCAAGAACTGGTGCAGTACCCTGGAGGCTGATGCCTGTGATATCCCCATCATATCACCAGTTGGTCTCTGAGAGGTACCTGTTGCTAGTATTCTTAGGCCAACACATACCTTGGTTTCCACTGGGATGGGTTCCCCTCTGTTGGTTCTGTGTGTGAGGTGTGGCCTGCACAGCTCCACTATTTGCTGCAGGAGGTCTCTGTCCACTCTATAGCGCTCTACTATCTCCAGCTCATGTAACCCATGGTAGGTGACCCTGGGCCTGTACACTCTTCTCCATCTCCTCACTGTGGGTTGTCTGGCACCATCTGCATTGTCACCACCGTCAGCAAGTCGCCTATGTCTCATTATGACAGCTGTGGCAGCCCCTAACATTTCTGCTCTGAGTTCAGCTTTTTCAGTTTTCACTTCTAATAACTTACTCCTGTCTTGCAGTGTCTCTTGAGAGAAACATCCTGCACTGCTGTTTGCAGAGTTTTAAGTGCTGGGCTGGGCTACTATTCTGCCTGTGTAATTGCCTGCTTCTAATTGTTTTCACCTGCTAGCTCCAGCAGTATTCCCTGCTAGCTTCCTACTAGATCTGTTGCTTCCTTTTTCCTCTCTGTTTCCTCAGGGAGGAGCCGTGTGCAAACCAGCAGAAACATGCTCACAGTGGCTTACACGCGCGCACACATGCTTATACGGTTCAGAATCTGCTTATTCGGGTTAAAATGCACGCACACCCGTGCAAACAGTGTTAAACATCTGTAAACACGCTCCCACATGCTCAGTCTGCCTTACATGCGCACACACTGTCTTACTCACGCTTCATGGCGCGCACACGTGCGCATGCACGCCCAGCAAGAAACTTTGGTGAAGGCAACAGTGTACACCTTCCATTTCTTGACTTTCTCATGCTTATCTAGTGGCACACCTCTTTCCATGATATCTGTCTGACATCTGTCATGTAACTCTGACCTCCAATGAACTGCATTTCTTTCTACCATTCCCCCCTGTGATGTCACCTATCTCCTACTCTGTTCCTCCCCCTTCTGTAACTCTTACACTACTCAGACTGTGCTCATTTGCTATGTGACAGTGGAATTCAGTATCCTAACACTCATTTGCATCAGATTGCCTACTAATGCTTAGTTACATCTCTTAGACTCAGCTTCCCCCCTTAGTAACCACTACATGGTGGCCATGTTGGTTTTGGTCTGCTGGTCCCTGCATTGACATTCCATGTATTGCATAAAACCCACATTTGTGGGTTTAAAACCTTCGTTTTTATGTTTTATACAGTGCAGCCCGTTTGCGCGGGGCTGCGCTGGGTTTAAACATATATATATATTTTTATTACTTTTGCATCAGGTTACCTTGCCAATGGCCACATATTTGGCCATTGGCATGCTGCCTGACACATATGCACCCTTTATTTGGAGCTGACATGGCTCCATTGCGATTTTTGCAGAAACGTACTCAGTTGTCAACTGAGTACATTTCTGCAGCTAAAACGGCTCTTACACGGGCTGTTCTGGGCTTCCTGGATCGCTAATCATCCTCATTTGCATGCTATTCGGCTGCAAGTGAGGTGATTAGCTTATCCACGCCCACTCCGTGTAAGAGACGTTTTAGCTTGTCTCTTACACGGACTTTGGGCTGTTCCTGGATCGCGAAGGCTGCATGGAGTCTTACACTACTCTTAGACTCGGTGCAAGCCTTCGTGAATCCTGCCCTATGTCTTTGTGAAATGGAATGGAACTGAAATCCCCCCAAAAACCCATATGAATAAGAGAGGACATACAGATTCCACAAAGAAAGCATCATACCCAGCTACTTAACTGAACTGAAGAACTAAAGCTATGAAGCAGCCATGCTAAGTGCTGTGTTACTGTGCCACTCTAGTGTGTGAAGATTTTTTTTTTTATTATTATTTTACTATGAACAGGCTGAGTTACTGTGATTGGTCATGTTATCTGAATGATTGATAATGTGCATAGTATGGTGATAAATGCTTTGATTCACATAGAATGTTGGTGCCTGAAATTGGAGTTTTTGTAGCTTTAGTGACATGCCAGAGGGTGTAGATAAATGCTGATGGTGTGCCAAGGCTACAGATAAACATTCACATGGCATACAGCATCTGGAGTCCATATTAGGATAAGTATGTGCACAAATACACAGACATTTATATGAACAGATAAAATCATCCTGAATTTCCCAGTGTGGGAGTAGTGGTAGAATATCAGACTACCAAATGCAGGCATGTGAGTTTGAGACTTGTGAGCCCAAACTACTGGGCTGTGTATAACATAATGGTTAAGGTCTTCATCTCAAAAACACAAGGTACAAGGTTTGATTCTGACCTCAGGTTATTGGCTAGGCGTAAAATGGTCCTTCAGGGTAGTTAGTCTTGTAGTTGCCTTTGAACCTATCACTACCCACACAACAGGGTATAATTATTATTTGCCTTTCTTCTTCATTTTAAAATAAAACTGTAATTTACTGCTAAGTGCATATCACACTATTAAGCATCTGATCATGCTACTTTAAATGCCAGATGCCAGTTGTGACAATTCTGATGCTGTGGTCTAGTTTATAAGACAAGCCTTGGATGTCTGAGCATGTTTCATGTCACTGGAAGCTCTTCAGCCCTGCGCTGGTTCTGCATTGTTGCCAGAAGCACTGAAGTTACAGCACTGCTGAAAATACAGGATGCTTTGCATTTCTAACAGGGAAGATCAAATTACAAAACAGCAGCATGTAAATGAAAAAAACTATACACCTTTCGACTGTAGTAAAATTTAAGTTGCATTTGCTGCTTTTACCGCAGATTGCCAAAGTGCAAATGTGTGAACATTGCAAATGCTGAAAAAATAATGCCCAAAACACAGAAGGATGAAAAAGTTAGTTTTGAGTGTTTTTTGTAGTAGAAAGCTCTCCCTGTAACCCCAATGATGGGGTCAAGTTTCCCACAGCCTTTAATTTATATATGCCAACTACATGGTTGCACAAACTTGAAGAAGGGTGAAATCTCACTAAGAAGGAAATCATTGGCAAGTGCACATTTAGAAGCTGCACCAGAAATGACTTCCTATGGAAAACAATGATTGATGTTATATTCCTTAGCATCTTTTGCTTTGGAAAAATGACTCTTGTGGAATTTCACCTTGACCACCTGTATAGGATCTGCATACATTTTGTTAACAATGCATATTTTTGCAAACCAACATATTAACAATTAAACATTTTAAGTTACATATTCTAAATGTTTTGACATGAATGATTCAAACAAATAATCCCTTACAAAACAAGAAAGGGAAGGCATAGAGAATCAAGAAAAGAAAGAAGTTAAATTAATTTTAAATTTAATGGGCCTAAGTCATGGTTTGTAAATTGTGAGAACCTGAAAGTAACATCCTCATGAGCTTGATGGACACTTTTAATGAAGGGCTGTGCAGACATGTTAAGTTTCATAACTAAAATTCACATCATGGCATTCCACATGAAACATTATCTTCAAAGTCCCTTCAAGCTAAAAGGAAACACCTTGAAAGATCTACTAATTCATGTAAAGAAATTCATATCATACCAGCTTTTATTATACAGTCTGTAGCTGTTTTGTCAGAGTTCAGAAATCTGTCAGGGTTAACTTTATAAAGGAGAGAAATCTTCACATGCAGATTGTGTTGCTTAGTCTGTTAATTAAAATAAAAACAAAATGATATGAAGGAGTAGAAAGACGAGTAATTAACCATACATTTCCACAGTAGGGGAGTAGAAATGCAGTTAATTAAACATACATTTCCAGGATACTCTGCTATACTCTCTGTTGTAAACGTAATGAGCACTGAAGGTCATTCACAAAGAAAAAAATGGTTTCAGTAGACATATTCCTGAAAAGATGTGGGTGTGTTATTATTTTGCTGTGCTGTCATAGCAAAATCTGTCTCTTTAATGGAATAAAAAATCCCTTTAACAGCCTGCAGTCAGATTATTATTGAGTAAAGCAAGGACACTAACTGAAATAATTTAGAAGTGAGCATGTATGGCATTAATGGTGTCCTTACATTATACTTGGAATGGTGAAGAGACTGTAAAAAAAAAGATGGAGGTCAACATGAAGAGACTGTAAAAAAAAAGATGGAGGTCAACATGAAGAGACTGTAAAAAAAAAGATGGAGGTCAACATTAAAGGTGATGAAAAATTATTTGTTTGCAATTCAGCCTACTTTGCTCCCCCATCGCAAAACAACATCATTATTAGAGTTAAATTATTTTTTGTCTATTAAAAAAAAAATAACTGTAGCTATGCCTTAAGTAAGGCTTTAATCTGTGACATTACCTCATTTAACAAAATATGGTTTTGAAGTCATATAACAGTTTACTTTTCTGCACTGGTTGGTTTTGTGTCACTGACACTTCAGGGTAAGAATAAAAGGTTCATGGAAGCTCTCATAAAGAAAAACACCTCTGCTGATTAACCCAGGTGTCTGTCACTCAGCATGTATAATATATTGTTTCTAATTTGTTAAGTTATGTGAGTTCACATGACCAAAACCACTCTAATTAGAAACATTTGCTTTTGAGTTCCATGATACTAGAAACTAGGGAAATGAATGTTATTCCACATCAGTTGCCAGTTATAGAGGAAAGAAATGAACGTGAGCATCACTAGCTTTTGCACATCCATTTCTAACTATATAATTCCGTGAGTGTCTCCTTTTCTCATCTAGAGAGTGTAAAAGCCTCAGGCCGATAAAGGACAAATGTTAGTCTGTGAGATCATATATTTTCTGGGTTTGTTATCTGTTGCACTATACTTCATTCTAAATTAATGAATTTATTTATTCAGTTTGTTAACCAGGTAAGTGAACTGGTCACCAGACCCTTTTTGGTTATGACCCGAGCACAACAGTCATCATCATTATCAATCTCCTTTTTCCTATTTTTATACATGGGTTCAGGATGGCATGTCAACTGTTGCCATCTCTCTCAGTTCACTGCCAGTCTCCTACCTTCTTCAACAGTCATGCTTGACTGTTACGGAACTTCCTCTCACCATGTATACTTCTCTTTGCTGGACTCCCTTGTTTTATCTTTCCACTTTCTTGTCTGTCTCAAATCTTCTTCATTAGATTATCTTCTGTCTTTCTCCACATGTGCCTCGACCAGCATAATGTGTTTTATTTGACCATCTCTGCAATTGGAGCTAATTTGGCTTCGGTCTGCTGTCTTCATTTCTTAAGCTTTCCCACAGAGTGCGTCCTACCACCCATCTCAGAAACTGCCTTTACTACCCATATTTCTGTACCATACAGTACTATTTTTTGCACCACTGTTTTGTACACCTCACTTTTCTGCTTCTTTGGCATTCTTCTGTCATACACTACTCCTGCCAATCTGTGCCAGTTGGCTGAATCCCTTCTGATTCTAGTTTTGACCTCCTCATTCAGACTTCCTTTCTCTTCCACCTCCCTTTCCAGATACTTGAAGCTATTAACCTGTTTCACTATGTCCTTTCTATCTAATTTTTCAACTTCTTCTGATTTCCCCCATTTGCTGCCATTACAACTGTCTTATCTATACTCAGTTTCATCATGTGTCTTCAGTTTTGCATTCCATTCCCATATATACTTTGCAGAAATTCTTGCTCATAGTCTGCCTGTGATGCAACATCATCTGCATACAGTAACCTTCTTGATCTGTACTCTCCAGCCTGTTTGATGTAGTCCATCACCAGTATGAACAACAGTGGACTCAGAGCTGAACCCTGATGCACAGCCATTCCCACTGTGAACCCCATTGTGAGACCAAACAGTGTTCATACTTGAGTCATTAGGTCCTTGTACATAGCCTGCTATAGTTCTTCCAATGCTTCTGGGACTAGTAGCCACCACAGGACTGCCCAAATCAGCTTTCTTGGGACCTTGTCATTTGCTTTCTCCAAGACTAGCAATGCCCAGTTGGACTCTTTCCTCATTTCATATGATCTGGGCATTGTAGCGCATTACAGTATTATAGATGCACATAGATCAACACATGAGCAAAATAAATAGATTAACATTTGAGCTAAAGAAATGACACTCTTGAGTTTATACAGTTAATAATGATAGAACATTTGTTGAGTTTATATGGTCATAGATGTATACTAGGCTAACAATGACAATACCTTTATAAGCCTAGCTATGCATTCTAAATGTGTCCCACAAGTTATATGTTGTAGACATTTATTTAGGGGATGATTATTGGTTATGATATCATTTGCTGACTACCTCTGTCCATCAGAGACATAAGTGCCAGACCAGGGTGGTGAATTTTTGATTTCCCATCCAATGGTCCAAGTTACACTTAAATAGGGTTAGAGATGGACTTTGATTTGCATGGATGATTACCCTATTACAAAGAAAGGGAATTCTCAAAGATACATATCTGTTTGTCCAAATGTTCTATTTATGTTGCAAGCAAAATGTAGGTTTTTAGACCTAGTAGACCTCATGCTGTTTGTTTTGCAGCTGCAGAAAAGGCTTACCAAAGTGGGTTTCAGGGATGCATTGAATGCCAAGCATATATTGGCTCTCAGTAATCTGTAGAAGGCTGAGTACAGAGATAGGAATTTGAGGCAGACCACATAGGATGTTGTGTTTATGCCTTGTATTGTTCTTGTAATGAATCTTTGCAGACATTCCAGTTGCTGCATATGTCTGGTCATGTACATACTGAAGGGGGCATTATAATCAATGATGGGTCTGATCACGGCAGAGTATATTGGTATGATGACATCCATGAACCTAGATGCCATACTCTTACTTATCATTTGAGCAGTATAGAAGGATTTCCTTACTACCTTGAACACATATTGTTCAAAGGCCAGGTGACTGTCTACATGTTTTCCCAGATCCCTGACAAGTGAGTCAACTTTTTAGGGGTGTTTTATCGATGATGAAGTTTCCTAGGGTGGCTGACTCCCCAAAAGGTACAATAATGCATTTATTTGCAATGATGTTTAAGCTGTAGCTTTGGCAGCTGTCATTTGTCTGTGTTAGACCCTCTTGTAAAATGTTTGAGTCTTGGAGAGATTCTATGACTGCTCCCAGTTTGTAATCATCTGCAAACTTTGTCAGCCAGAGGATTTTAACATTGGTCTTGACTTCCGAGAAGTAGATGCCAAAAAGGAGCAAGCCTTAAAGACAGGTTTAGTAAGCGCATAGGAGCAAGCCTAGCACAGAGCCCTTAAGGATTCCACTGGTGACCAGCCTCTTTGTAGAGGTAGTCTCTCCAGTCATAACTTCCTGGGCCCAATCTGTAAGCCAGCTGGCCATCTAGCATATTTTGTAGGGGTTTATGTCTACTTCTGTAAGTTTTGTTGACAGCACCCAAGTGAGATATCATATCAAATGCCTTAGCCAGGTCAAGGTAGGCAGTATGCACTGTTTTACCCTCATCCATTGCCTTGGTGACCTTCTCAAAGAAGTCCATCAGGGTCAGTAGGCATGACCATTCTTTGACAAAGCCAAACTGGGATGAAATCAATGGCTGAAGATCTCCTATGCCTTTGTTGATCATTTTAATAATACCCCTTTTGATGGCTTTGCATGTAAGACTAATCAGACTGATAGATCTGTAATTTCTGAGCTCTGCTAATGGTCCACCCTTTTGATGAGGGTGTTGCTTTCCTCCATTTTCATTGCGCAAAGCATGTTAGTAACTCCAGTGGTCCTGATAGGTCATATTTTAGACTATTTAGGAGGTATCTTGAGGTGTAATTGAGCCGAAGCATACCTCTCATCTGTATAGATTTTTGCCTCATATTTTGGTTCCTTTTTCATAAAATTGTGGTTTTCTGGCAAATTAGTGGCAAATTATTAAAGGATGAAGTTAGAAAATAATGACAGACATTTGAGTTTCAGACATCATACTCTTCAGAAAATTCATGCTAATGCAAAACTCATTATTCTATCAACTTTCTAAGTTTGTAAAAGCAATATTTATAAAGTGTTCCTATTTTTGGGCCTTTGTCCCACTTTAAAGTTGAGAAGTATGGGCCTAAGCATAGCTGGTTCAGCTAATGCCTTGGGTCAGCACTATGAACCAGCATCCCATCCTCTCAGCTCTTCAAGTGAAGAGCAAAAAAAAAAACAAAACAGGTCAGCGGGTAGCTAGATGCACAACATGCCCCTCCCTGTCCCAGGCATGCTGTGCCCTACCACCAACCCTCTTCCAGCATATTTTATTAAAAATAGTAATAATTTCTTCTTTTAAACTGTTGCTAATGTTCATACCCTGCCTACACAGAGTGCTACAGTGCTCATGTTTTAATTTTAAAAAATCTTCTTTTTAAACTACAGCAAATTGCTTACTATAACTACAGTAAACAGTTGCTGCAGTTTATACCCTACCTGCATGGAGTGCTACAGTGCTCAGGATTTAGTTAAAAAAAAAAACTGTAGCATACTGCTTGCTATAGTTTAGACCACACATGGAATACTACAGCACTCAGATTTGACTGCAAAAGCAATACCAGATTTTAAAAGTTGCATTAAAGAGACATGAGAATTGACTAATCACACCCCCTCAAAACTCTGAGCCTGGGGCAGTTGCCCCTCTCTCCCCACGATAGCTATGCTAATGGCCCATTGAGGCTATGTTCTTGGCCTTAACAAGTGCAGGCAGGACATGCTCTCTATTTATAGTTGGAGGGGTTATATTATTTTATAGTATTTCTTGGGTGGGGTCTGGGTGTGAATGGGTGAGGGTGGGGGATAAAGTTGGAACTGAATTTGTTTGCCAGCAGGTTCGCTATTTCATCCTGTTCAGTGAATATGGCATCATTAATCACCAGTTTAGCACACTATGTGTGCTGCCTTTGAGGTTTTTGACATAGTTGATGAAGGCCTTATCATTGTCTTTTGCCTGGGAAGCTATCTTGATTTTAAAATTTGCTTTATTGGACTTAATTAGCCATCTTATTTGCCTGTTTAATTTGATGAGTGTTCTTATCTTTATGGAAGTTTCATTTCCTGATTTTAACCTTGATTTTTCGTTTTGTTGTATAATGTGTTTAATTTGGGATGCCACCAAGGTGGTTAGTTTTGGGCGTACTTCTCGTAGGTACAGCAGCCTCTGTACAGCCATTGACATGAAGGTACTGTGTTCTATTAACAATTCTGCATAAGCTCCTGTGTTCTCTGGGTCTGGAGTGGCACTAGATTTGACAAGCTGTCACTTAATAGAAGGTAATTTGCCTTGTAATAGTTCTTAACTATTACCAAATATACTGGGATTACCAAGTTGATTTTGATTTCAAAGTGGGCAACTTTATGGTCATAACTCATCAGTGAGGATGTGACATTGGCAGGGTGGGGGCAGCATTCTCCCATATTTGTGAGTTGTAGGTCCAGCATGTTGGAACCTCTAGTGGGTGTAGACCCTAACTAGTCAAGAGTGTTTGTATTTATGAAGTTCAGGAATCTATAATCTTGCAAGTATGTGGCAGTGTAGGATTTGCAGTCTATAGAGAGGTAATTAAAGTCTCCCATGAGTAAGGTGTTAAGCTGGATGGTGAGTGTCTCCAATAGGCCTAACCGTATTATGAGTTTTGTGGAACATAAAGGGAGATCTGTAGTTTGCTAGGATATGGTACAGGATTTTATCTGGGATGAACTGCATGTGGAAAATCTCCAGCTCATCACACTGTTTAACCTGCCTAGAGGTATGCTTGTTACTGATGCATATTAAGACACCTATACCTTTAGTCCATGTCTGTGCAGATAATGGTATAAAAGTGTGGAAGGCACCGAACCCTTGCACTGTTCGGGTACTCCCTATGGCTTAAAACCATGTCTCGGTAACTGCACAGATATCTATATTCTCCAGGGTGAAAGGGGTTTGGAGGGGGTGTAGTTTTTATATAAAAGTTAGACATATTACTCTCATTTTGCAATGAAGTGGGAATAAAATTAAAATACTTGTACTCCTTCGATACTTATTTATAATATGTATAAATCAATTTCCTTATTTTAATTTGATTTTGAATATGCTGTCGACTACCACTAACTGTGGTTAGTATCCTTTTCATCTGACACTTTCAGTACGATGCTAGTAACTATAGCAAGGTCCTCTTGGTACAGAATTTTTTTATTCCTCAGGTTTGGAAGTCGAGATAAGCACCAGTCTGGGAAACTGATCTGGATGCTGGATGACCTTGCTAGTCATTAGAATGGCACTGATGAAGTCAGTATTTGAAAAAAAATGAGAAAATGCATATTTTTTCTATTCATAAACTTCTTAAGTAGTAGTGGCTGGAGATGCATTCATATTGTACTACACATGCATGGTACCTGTGAATGGCAAACATACTGAGTGCATTAGGATAAATGCAGTTTCTGACACATTTGTCTCACTGTGTACATGAGGATGGTTGTGGACTTCTGACATCCTGTGGTGACGTTAGATAATTTCTTTTTAAAAATTTTAGATGTAATTTTCCTTTTTTTAAGTTTTTTTTTTTTTTGAAGGTTAGGTTATTCTTTATGCTGGGTACTAATAGAGCATTGTAACTGTTGCTTTTGGTTTTAGTTGACACAACTATACAGATGTAATATAACATTCACCGTGTTTTATTTGGGCTGGATTTTTTGTTGGTAGGGCTGGATTTACAATAAGTATACTGATAGCATTGTCCAATCAATGTGAATGTTTTTGAATAAAATTTTTTTTTTCGTGTATACCTTAAGGCATTTGGTGACTCAGCTTTTATACTCAGTAGTGGTAATAATAACAGTATAAGCAGATACAAGTCTTAAAGGAGTAACAGCATAGAGCTAGATGTACCACATCCCTATTTTACTTAACACCTACTTTATCAAGTATATTAGGCATGATAAAGTGCAGCTACCTGAAGGAAAAATATGCTTGTTCTACTTTGTTTCTCTCTACTGGGGCATACTCATGTAAGAACTGTTATTTATCTGCCATAACAATTGTTGCTATTAAAAAGGAAATCTTGTAGTGATGCCTGCACTTGCTGTAGAATGGCCAGCTCCGCAACACACGTATATACACACACACACACACACACACACACACACACACACACACACAGACACACACACGCTCTTGGAAGGCAATACTTAAGTCATGGTGATAGATGTTACATAAAGTTAAAATTGCATCCCCCATATTTTAATGTATAAATATTTTTAGGTGTTAGTTTCTTTAGTTAACAATGTAAGCCATGCAACTTTTGTTTATTATGTTGACTGCAGCTCCATTTAGAGTATCACAATGATATGTTGACTGTGTAAAAACAGACTGGAACCAAATAAATACTATCCATATTGAACCAGATTTAGCTGTTTATTGTACCTTAGCCTGCATGCAGATTGTCATGGGTCTATGGTTAATTGTTGAAGGGACTAAACATTGAGTGGCAAAACATCGAAAGTCCATTCATTGAGCCTGAAATTCATCAATTCTGTGAGATGGGGAAAGTAACTAGTTGGCCAGCACTTCCCCATCTCACCTTTCCCTACTGTAGTTATCTTGGAGTTGGTATATATAGTTGGGTGGGTTTGAAATACTGCCGTTTGTGAGATAGGGAAGTGTTGGCCAACTAGTTACTTTCCCTGTCTCACAGGTTCAATGAAGTGCATGTTCGATGAATGGACTTTCAATTATGTGCTTTTGATGTTATACCATTCAATGTTTAGCCCATTTGACAATTAACCATAGACTCAACTGTCATGTAGTTAACTTCCTGTTTTTTTTGCTCAAAACTGATATATAACAAAGGAACATTCAAACTGATGGCATTTGTGGTACCTTTTTCTGGAAAGCAAGGACCTTTATTCAGCTCAGTCCAAGCTGAAACTGAACGAGATCTGTTTTACTGCATCGTTATTGGCAAAGTATAATTAGAGTGTAATTTAGTAAACTTCAATAACTACAGTATTTGTGTTTTGTCATCAGTAAAAAAGATTATCAAACAATTGGCTAGCCAGTCCAGTATGTGTGTGTGTGTGTGTGTGTGTGTGTGTGTGTGTGTGTGTGTGTGTATGTGCATGCAGGGAGGATTTAATTTATGACTTTCTATGGAAATATCTGAAAAAAGGGTAGGCTCCAGTCCCAAAAATGGTAGCACTTTTTGTAGTGATTCAGTTGCCAGTCAGAAAGACACTGGCCACTAGAGAAAAACAGTCAGAAGATAGTCAGAAACAGATGGCTGAAGTCCAACATGAAGTCCAACAAGTTGTAAAGGATTTAAGTAATGTCTGATAGGGGTATGATATCCCTGACTAACATAGACATTTCCTTGCTTTCTGTACTTTGGGAAAGTATGGATGATCTTTCATAACTGTGTGGGTGGAGGGTGACAAATGGGCAGAATGCTTCTTGACACAGGGGCAGTTTCTGTAACTAATTGATCACTTCCAAGGGATGATAAAATGACAATATCCAGTTTTAATGGACTTTCAGTGGTGGCAGTCATGAGTAGCTCCCCCAAAGTCAACATCCAGCAATAAGCAAGGGACGCTTGGAAAAGGGGTAAAAATAGCATTTCTTTTCCACCCTACCAGCAGGGCTGCTATTTTGGGAATGGATATGCTGCCTTCTCTTGAAGTGGTCATTGATTTTTAATGACAAGACATTGTGGAGAAATTGATTCTCCTTGTAGTGCTGTGCAATTCAGTCTCATGAGCCTGATGTAGGTAATAAAAGGTCAATCAATGAAGTCAGAGCATTTTTTTGAACATCTGGCAGCAGATGTTGAATAAATTCCCTCAACTATGGGCTAAAAGTATGACAGATTGTGGTCTTTTGAAAAAAAAAAAATCACAGGGGAGTCAAAATGACTGAAAACTGGTCACCTCATTTTCAAAAACAATACACCACCCTTAAGGAAACAACTGAACATATGAGACAATGCATTGAGAAGAGGGAAAAAAGACATCATTAGAAAATGTCATAGTGTTTGTAATTCTCCAAAAAGATGGGAGCTACAGACTGGTTCTAGACCTTAGACTGGCAAATAAATTCACCAACCCCATAGTCCCAGGCACACCTTAGATATCAGTTAATTTGGACTTGAATAGCAGGCACTTCACAGTAATTAATCTAGTGAAAGGATTTTTTGCTGTTCCATTATATCCAGATTCATAAGACAAATTTGCATTTAACTTTCATAATCAACAGTATGTCGTAATCAGGTTGCCCCATGGGGCTTCAGAATAGCACAGTAGTTTCCATCAAATATCGGCAAAAATCTTAGGCAATAAGATTTTGCAATACATAAATGATGTTCTCACTCGGGCAGAAACCACTGAAAAACAATTAGAAGTCATAGAAAAGGTGTTAGGGACACTGCAAGAAGTAGGATTCAAAGTAAACCCTGAAATGGTACAGTTCATCCAGGATGCTGTTGCATTTTTGGGGAGTCATGGTATCTGCACAATCTAGGGCATCTTCTGTAGATAGAGTACAGAGCATTCTAAAGTTCTCCCTCCCCTAATTAAGTACCAATTTGCAGAAGTTCATGGGTGTCATGAATTATAATTGAGACTATTAAAATTATTCCAAAACAGCTGTACCTTTGCATGGCTTGATCAACCCCCAGAAACCATCTATAGAACCCACTGTTTGGACTACTGAGGCCATACAGGCATTTATCAATATAAAAAAGAAGTTGGTCATAGCTACAGAGCTTATAATACTCAGTTGTTCCCAAACTTTTTTACTACAGACAGCTGCAGGGGATAAGAGCATCTCAGTAGGCCTCATGTAAAAGTTGCCATAAGGCTACACTCTAGGTCTAGAGTTGAGATTGAGGCCCATCTTTTGCAGTTATATAATGACTCCTGTTGAAAAGGGATATCATCTCAGTGTGCTGGTATTGTTAGCAATACACTGGGGAATCACACATGCAGAATATATTACAGTTTTCACCATTCATAGTTCAGGCACCATACCATGCTATAAAAGAGCTACTGGTCTCCATGAGATCCAAATTAATCAACCAAACAAGGTTTGAAAAATGGCTACTCAAATTTGAACAAAAAACAATCATGATAGAGTTAGGTATGCATTACCTTCACTCCCGGCACATGTTGTGTAAAGGAGAGGAACTGTCATGAAAATAGATCATTGAAGAGGTACCCAGCTTTCCACCCAAGGCTAATTTTGACGACAGAAAAAGCACTGTGTATAAAGATGGGGCCAGATATTTGCAAAAGGAAACTCACATGTCCAGTTTTGCTATTGTATGATAAAAAAACACTTAAGTTGCCAGGCTATATGTCTGCCAACAGAGCAGATCTGGAGTCTATCTGTTATGTTGTCAGGCATCGGAGGACAGGGGTAAATGCAGTCAGTAACAGTTGCTGTGTAGTCAATTCTCTCACACTGCATCTGGCAGTCAGGACAAGAAGAGGTTTTGTAAACAGTAGCAGTGCATTCCTCTAACACTCCAAGCTACTAGAAAGTATTTTTCAAGAGGCAGCAGATACACTGATAATTTTCACACTAAGTAAGAATTGTACCATGAGAAACAATCTCAAACAATAATATGCCCTATTAGGTTCAGAGAAAAGCAATGGGTTGAAAAGTCGGGTATGGATGCTTACCTGAATGTCAGCCACATCTACCAGACTTAAGGACTGGCATAAGATCTGGCCAAATGCAGACCATGCAATGAGGATGAGGACAAGAGAACACATGTATCTGATACAGAAGAAGGGTTACCCTCCCCCTATGTAGCAGGTCCTCTAGCTGAGCAAATGGTGAAGTTCATTCAGCAGCTGTTAGAGGCACATTGGCCATATTAAATTGTGGGTCAATAGTGAAAAATAAATTTTGGAATCCAGTACTCAAAACAGTCTCTTAGAGAGTACAAGAGGAGTGTGTAGTTTGTTTACAGACCAATCCTACAGTAAAAAAAAAAATAAAACATGTTAAATCGAGTCACAGTGTCTGCAAGCCCATGGTACAACATTCTTATGACAAAAGGAGGATATAGGTTTATTTTGGTTATAGGGGATATTTTCAGTAAACGGGTGGAGGCAATCCACACACACACAAAAAAATTGCACAGCAAAAACCACAACTTCTATTTTGTGGACCCAAGTCTTTTCACACTGAGAATGGACAACAATCATTGAATCAGACAATGGTTCTCTGTTTTCCAGTCAGGTCATGAAGGAACTTATCAATATTCTGGGTATTCAGCAAAGGTGCCATGTGCCTTATTATCTTTAGGGCAATGGTATCATGGAGCAAATAAATTGAACTATTGAGAATAGGCTTAAAAAGTTATGCCATGAAAAATGGACCAATTGGGTCCAGCGCTTGCCTGCAATTCTAATGGGAATTTGAGCCATTCCAAACACTAAAATGATGATCTCTCCTTTTCAGATAGTGACAGGGAAGATAGGACCAATTACTTTTCTATTTTAACCAAAAACTGACATTTCTGTGCCACTGAAAAACATGGAAAAGCATCAGGAATTTTTAAAACATTTTATGCACAATTGTGAGGGTTTAGCCAGGGAAAGTGCATATCATCTGTGGAGAGCACCTTTTTCACTATTAGAGAGGGACATAAAGGTGGGTCAAAAAGTAATGGTCAAGCTATTTTTAAAGTCAGGGCCATGAGATAGCAATTGGAAAAGACCTTGTATAATAACAGCACAAATTGGGCCCTTGGTTTACTAGGTAAAATGAGAGGGAAAAAAAAAAAGAAAATAAATGCCCATAGAAATCAGTACAAAATCATGAAGGCTAATGAGAACTGGGATGCCTGAACAGAACTACAGTAAGTAACTTGCTCTGTTCTGTGTTTCAAATATCAAATAAGTAGTACCCTTTTAGGGTCTATACCAGTACATTGAATGATTACTATCATAAACGCTCTAAAGATCGAAAATGCCAGACCTCAAAATTGTTATCACCCCCCCACACCCCTATTAAATATATATTCCAACTCCGAGATCGCACTACAGTGAGGAAAGGGCAAATATTCTGATCTTCACTGTACTTTGAGGTCCAGCATTTTCACTCTTCAGACCATTCACAATTTTAATCATTTTATGTTCTGATATAGGCCCTCATTATATAATTCCAAACAACAGAGGTGGCAATCTTTCTCAAGAACCTTAGACAACACAAAGAAATTGAGTGGTATTCACCAGGGCAAATATAAGAAAAATCGATTCATTAAGCAGCTACTTTTTATCAGTTTTCCATATAATTTTTTAACTTTGTCTGAAGAAGTTGGGACACGGATCCCTTCAAAAGCGCTAACTACAGTAAAAAAAGTTTTTATCTAAATGCTGGTTCATGATTGACAATAGGAAAAGCACCAACATTTCATCAGCTTGCCTGTCTGTTTTTGAAATTGTTTTCCATATCTATTAATGGAGGTCTTAGGCAACAAAAAGTATATCCCAGTTTCAACAGATTCCTCACCTCAGTTTAATACTTTCCTAGCAGTACATTGTGTGTGTGTGTGTGTGTGTGTGTGTGTGTGTGTGTGTGTGTGTGTGTGTGTGTGTGTGTGTGTGTATATATATATATATATGTATATATATACACATGCACACATATACATATATACATACATACACACACACACACTAAGTCTGAAAATTCAATGTGCAGAAACTTTGGGGAGTGGTCTATGATTCCAGTGTCTAGGCTAGGGATACCAGTCATTGGAATACTAAGCACAGATCATGTTGATGAATTCTACACTCACATAGCTGGGGAAGCAATTGAAAAAAAAATACTCAGGTATGACCTAAAGCACAGTTTTTTCTACTAACCTTTCATAACAGAACAATTGTTTGTTTCTATTGGGGTTATAATATGGACATGTGTGTTTTCAGTGGAACTTTTTTTGTCAACACAGCCAAGACATAAGAATGAGTAAATGTGATGTAGACATAACTAGAAGTATTACAAAAAGCAAAACACAGTGGAACCAGACTTCTTTCCATCTTCAAAATGAAAAAAAAAATACAGTGGGCATAAAATGTGTTACCAATTATCTGTATTGTTTAGCATCCTGTATTCTCTGGATATCATCAGGACTACCTTAATGGAAGGAATAATACTACATTTCTGGAACAAAGGCCTACAAGTTGCTACCCTCATACTGGTATGGGTCATGGTATATAGGGCTAGTTTCTCCACTGATTGGACAAGTTAATCAACTACCAAAGGGCAAAATCAGAAATGTTAGAAGGAAAAGAAAAACACCAAAAAGTCCAGTAGGAACAGAAGTTATGTCCTGTGCATACAGCAATAATTTAGAGTATACACATACCAAAGGTCTATGGTGCATGGCTTTAGGAGCTGACAGCATCTCTGGAGCAGTTTTTCCCCCCTAGTATGGGGCAGCCAAAGCTATTTAGGATTTAAGAAAGTTGTCCAAACTCTTGGAGACCCCAGCCAATGCTACCTTTAGGGCAATTTCAGATATGAAAAAAAAAAAAAAAACTGCTAGCCTTGCGTACTGTGGTTCTGCAAAGTCAGATAGCCTTTGATTATATTCTGGCATCCCAGTGGAGTACATGTGCCTTAATAGGTGATGAGTGTTGTACATGCATTCCAAATAATCTTGAAAAAACTTCAGGCCACCAGACCAAAGTGCAATGAAAATGGATGGATTGGTTTGCTAGTCTATTCATGGGTTGGAAAGGAACAATATTTTTTTATTATTGTTATGATTATCATTCTGGATTTAGGATGTACTTTATTTATGTGCTTAAAATTGCCTGGCTAAAGTTGCTAATCTAGCTATAAAGTCTGAAACATAATTTTCACTGAAGAATTAATTCAATTGCAAAAAAGGCGTTGACCCTCTTTCAGGGTCAAGAGGGGGGATTGATAGATATTACATAAAGTAAAAAGTGCACCCTCAACTACATTTTAATGTATAAATATCTTTAGATACTAATTTATTTTGTTAATGTAAAACACACACCATTTGTTTATTATGTTGACTGCAGCTCCATCTAGAGTATCACAATAATATGCTTACTGTAGAAATACAGACTTAAAGCTAAACAACTAGATTGAACCAGATATACTTATTGTGCCTTAGCCTACGTGCAGACTGTCATCTAGTCAACTTCATGTTTTTCTCCTCAGAACTGATATATAACAAAGGAACATTCAAATTGCTGGCAGTTGCATTACCTTTCCCTGGAAAACAAGGACCTTTATTCAGCTAAGTCAGAACTGCAACTAATTGAACTCCATTTTACTGCATTATTATTGGCAAAGTGTAACCAGAGTGTTATTTAGTGAACTTTAATAACTACAGTGACTTCCAAGAAATAGATGCTAAAGAGGAGCAGGACCGGTAAAAAAGATTATCTAACAGATGGTGTATTTCTTTGTTTGCTCTTGATCTAGCTTTCTTACTATCCACAAGTGTCATAATATTTTAAAAAAGGATATTTTGACAGAACAGAGACAGGAAGCAGATCTTTATGTAGTTAATCATTCCTTGCTTTGTGAGACTTCTTTGAGCTTTACTTTAGATCCTGGAGAAGGAAATTTTATTTTTTTTCTTTGATTCTTTTACCTGCTTTTATTTAACTTAGTTTGCATTTTCAATTACTTTTCAGAACTTTTTCAAACTTTTTTTTTGTCTATTTATTTATTTTCTTTAAGAAGACTAGGCCAAAGATCATTTTTGTCTATGACCTTGTTACAAAATGAATGAAAAAAATAACACAATAGCTGGAAACACCATGGTGCAATGCTTCTAACTGATCACAGGAGCATGAAGAGGAGATGATATGACAGTCATTTAGGAGGTCCCCATGTTGTTTGTGGCAACTAGCTGTGAGATATTGGTATTTTGTCACACAACTTCATTACACTTTTACATTTTACCAAACTGCACTTTTATTTAATGTGAAATTTGAACAGGCAGCTAATCGCCAGTGATTGCCCAAATGCTCACATTGTGGAGAACTATGTAGAATTCACCATCAAATTCAGGTTGTAAACATTCTGGTGACAAGTGTTTGCAAGGACCATATTTTGACTCTAATAAGTGCAATCTTTATCACTACAACATATTACAATTTATGATATACAGTGCTATGTTCATCTGCTGTAGAGGTATTTGAAATACAGAAAACTACCAATGCCACTTCAGTGTCTGAGGATGGAATTTCTACTTCATAATTTCAACTGCAGTTCTCTTGTGAAAATGTATCATTGCTACAACCTGAGTAGCTGCAGATGAACTAAGCTGAAGAGATGCTTTTCTCTCGTAACATACAAGTACTGGCTCTGAGACTTTTTGCAAAAAAAAATTTTTTGGGATTTTAAATATGACATGGACCATTTGCAGCAAGTCTCAGTGCTATAGGTTGGCTAGGATCAACACAAAAATGGAACCCTTCCTTAAGAACTTAAATGAACTTGAAAATGATTTTTTTGGTGAGGGGACATGAAAGCAAGAATAATAATTTTGGAACTTATAATTGAACTAAAAAGTACAAATGCACCAGCACTTAACAGGCCTTATAGGAGGTTGTTAAAGAAATCTATGGACAGGAAATTAAAGACAATTGTAGCTTGACTTTTACTGTTGATTAATGTTATTAAAGAGAACTTAGCCATAATTACTGAAAATTCATATTTAATGTTCATCCTTGGAGAAGCTCCTTCCTTTGTTTACAGGAAAGCCAGGAACATCAGGAGTTGGGTTGAATCTAGGCCAGACCACGGGATACATGCACCAAAAAGTGTGAAGCCAACTGTGTCTTTTGTCAACACATACAGGAAGGAGACATTTTTTTTGCCCTTATTTAAAGAAAATTATTAAAACCAATGCAGGAGGTGACTGCAACTCAATGCAGGTGGTTTACAGGGCTAGCTGCATGTAGAGAAAATGCTCAGCAGACTTAAAAGAAAGATTTCTGGCCCTCTTTCTGAAATTAGAGCTAAGTGCAAGAATAATGCACTGTCTCAGCACCTGCAGCTTCATAAAAGACACACTGGCTTTAAATTTCAAATTATTGATCATGCGGACCTTTTGGAATGGGAAGGAGACATCCCTAATCTTTTAGAAAAACGTAAACTATTGTGGTAGCTGAAACTGAATGCTTTTAGAAAAACAGGGCTTAATTATTATTGCTCCATAAAAAGCATACTACATCTCAGAAAACTGCCCTACTGTTTAAACGACTGATATTAGACTGATTAATGCTGACATTACTTACTTATATTGTGTTTAAAAACTAATATCAAACACTGTTTACTTGTATTCACAATAACTTACAATGATATAAAGGACATACTTTAGTTGGCTCGTTTATACATTAATCATTTTTAAGGTCTCCATATTAAATGCTACTTTAGATTTTAAACTGAACACTTTTGTTACAGTTTTCCTTTTAGGCAGTGAAAGTCTCTTAGTGCACACAATGTGCATAGGTCTAGTCTTTTTTTCTGTTTTAAAGGTTGCAATTACTCAAGTGCAGTCTTACACTCTTAAACAAATTGTTTTCTTAGCTAGATGCCACACTTTAACAGATCCCCATGGACTTAATGCTTTATTTTTTATTTTTAACATTTATTACTGTATTTCCAGCTTAGCAATTATTGTTATGTTTTTTTCATCCTACTTAGATTTTCAGTTGTATATCTGTACACATGTTCATATTATGATTTGTTTTTGGCACACAAACCTGATGAAGTATTTATTTGATACAAAAGCGATCTTTGTTAAAAGTTCTATATTATTAATATTTATTCTGGTAGATGTCTATTGGTAGATCTTTTTGTCAGTCAGTCATTTTTTAGTTAGTTTGGTTTCTTAATTAATAAAGTTAAGATTAGTTGGTTATCCTATACAAATGAGATTGTAATGTCCCTCTAGCTTTCTAGATTCGATTTTAGTTAGCACAGTCTCTGATTACACTATGGTGTTAAGTGGGAAGGGTGACTTGGCTAAAGGAATGATTTTAATGCTTTTATTGCTCTTAACAGGACCACCCTCTGTAACTACTCCCTTGCTCCAAACAGGACCACCCTCTGTAGCTACTCCCTTGCTCCAAACAACCACTCTCTGTAACTAGTCCTTTGCTCCAAACAACCTGATTATATATAAGGAATGTTTTTGATGCTTTTCATTATACTCAGCTAGGATCACTTGTTTGTGTGTTTCAATAAAGGATATTCCATTTTTAACTCAGCTGTGGACTACCTGCTATTTTCTATTTGATTATTTTGTAGCACGTATTTTACAGTTATATTTTACACTTAGATTTTTATTACGTGAGCTAAATGCATAACATAATTTAGGAAGTGAACATCACACCCTCCACACTGCAAAGTTTCTTCTTGGTTACGTTTCCTGTTTTGTTAACAAGATTTTATATATTAGACTAGACAGGCTTATGGGTTAGTAGTACCCTGGGTCTGTTGTTGGCTAGCTGTTGTTCAGTGTGATAACCACTGCAGTCCTCAATTCATTTTGAACAAAGATTGGAAGCTGTGGTTAAATAGATATTATAGTTGATCCAACAATTCATTTTTCATGCTATTAAGGAAGCACTCCAGTGTATTATTAGGGCCCAACAATGCAGTGTTCTTGGCCTTTGAGAGTGCCTTGCAGACCTGTTCCCTAGTGATACTTGGGAAAATTATGGTGGTTGCTGTTTCCTGAGAGTTGTCTGTGGGAGAGATGGGGATAAACATGGAGCTAAATTTGTCAGCCAATATTGATATATCTTCTGGCTCAGTACAGGTAGGTCCATTTACAGTTAATTCGGGTCTATATTAGAACACCGAACTTTCAAAATTTCAAGTGTTCTAATATCGACCCATTTTCAGCGAACGCTGAAAATATAAAAGAAACAGAAAACCAAATTTTTTCCTAGGGAAAGAATTTGGTTGCCTGTTTCTGTTGCTTCATTATTTTCAGCGCTGTGGTGGAAAGTTACGGGTCGGGTTCAGGTAGGTGTGCGATTGTGTGGATGTGAGGGTTAGGGCGGGTTAGGTGAGTTAGGGTTAGGGCACAGGTCGGGTAAGTGTGCGATTGTGTGAACATGAGGGTTAGGACAGGGTAGGTGACTTAGGGTTAGGGCGCCGGTGAGGTGACTGTGCGATAGTGACAGAATTAGGGTTAGGGTTTGGGTTAAGGTAAGTGTATAGTTAGTGGTGTATGCATAGTTTAGTGTAGGGATAGGTGTAAGAGTTTAGGTGTATGTGTGTGTATTGCTGTTTGTTTGGTGTGCTTGTGTTGTGGGTATGTGTTTTGGAACAGCAAATTTTTTCCCTAGGAAAAAATTTGCTGTTCTGTATGTTGGATGTTTTAAATTTTCGATTAATAGGGTTCGATATTAGAACACTCAACATTTTGAAAGTTCGGTGTTCTAATATAGACCCGTTAATTCAGTACATTGCTATATATTGCCTTTGGGGTTGTGGATATAGCTGAAGAATGTTTTGTGATTGTCTTTGACCTGGGAGGCTATTTTGTTTCTCAGATTTGGCTATGGTAGCCTTGATAAGCTCCCTGAGTTGCATGTTTAGATTGATGCGACAGCTTTTACCTTGTTAGTCATTGTATGTCCTAAATTTCACCATGACTGTCGTCCTTTTATTGTACAACTTATTGATGCTTTGATTCTCCTAGGGTAGCTTGTGTTTTGAGTTAGTCCTGCACTTGTTCTGCATGTGTGCAGCTGTTGATATGATTATACAGGGTTTGCATGAAAATTCCACATAGGCAGTATTGTTCCCAGGTTTGAGGAGTGGACTGGAATTTTGCTAAGGTATCAATTAATAGCAGGAAGTTTGCCTTAGACTAATTCCTAAAAGTTTCAGAGTTAGCTGTGGTTCTGAGTTTTATTTTTATTTCAGAGGGGACAGCTTTATGGTCAAACCAGATCAGTGAGTAGCAATTGTGCTACATTTTCTTATGTCTGTGAGGACCAGGTCAAGGATGTTTATGACCCTAGTGAGTGTAGTACTAGCTGGTCTAGGGTGTTTGTATTTATAAAGTCCAGAAATCTCTGGGCATACATATCAGGGGGTGTGCATGATTCCTAGTGGAGTGTTAAAGTCATCCACGAATATGGATTTATTGGGTCATAGAAGAGAACCTAAAGCTTGCAATTATATGGTATTGGACTTTGCCTATGGTAATTTATGGTAATTTAGATGTAGAGAAGCTCAAGATCATTTTACTGATTGACCGGCCTTAAGGTGTGTATGTTTTTGATGTCAGTTAAGACACTCTCACCTTTCCAGTGCAGTAGACGGCCTAAATGTATGGAAGACATTGCAGCCCTGCACTGTGAGAGTACATTCCACAGTTTTAACATAAATATAAAATTCATACTGAAAAAAATAGAGTTGTCCATTTTATAAGAAGAATAAGGCACTTGGTGTGTATGCATGGCACAGATATTGCCACATACCCTGGGACTGTAAGTCACTCACCCTTCCGGATCATGATGCACACCATGCCTTATTTCAAACTTAGAATATGACAGCTGAGTTAAAAATACAAAAAAAATAAATAAAAAATAAGGGGACATTCTTACTGAGACTTTACCTTTGATGACTGGAATGCAAAGCAGTGACAAAGAGTATGCATAAAAAACAATATTCTCCACACATGATATTGCCAGTGACATTTACTTACTTTTAACACTAATAGCATTGAAAAAGATAAATTCAGTGAGTTTAGTATGGGTACAAATTTGTATGTATTTTACAAAATGCAATTCAATTTTCCAGAATGTTATATATATGAACATGAGGCCACACGGAAGAAATAATATAACACAAATTTAAGAGTACAGGTGAACAATATAGACAGAAAACAGCATGCAGATTTATGAGGTTGGTGTATATATGCATATCTTATGGTCAAAAAATTTATTGGCATACTCTTAAGTGGCAATTGCCTATAGATTATACTGGACCAAACTAAGTTACACTTCTTCACATGAGCAGAATTTGAAAGAAATAATCTGTGATAATATTTTCAGTCCATCTTAATCAAACTCTTACCACTCACTACCTTCATAAAAACAAGTTTCAAAAGTTGTACAGTCTGAAAATAAATTAAAAGGTACATCATACTTTCCAGCTTTGTACAATAATACTTGGTTGAATACTATAGTACAAAACTTGCTTGGTAAGTGTATTTGGCATACTGTAGATGTGATATAACATATATAGGCAAGACTGTTTATTTAAAGAGAGAAATGCACTTGTACAACATGTTCTAAGGTATACTTAACAACACAAATTTCAGGTGTAAGCTGATTTCATGAAATACAGCTGTCAAAATGTTAAGCACGATGGTATTAACAATTTGCTACTCTATGTTCATTGATGATATAAATCAGAGTTGTCACCTTAAGACATTCTTGTAAAATGTACGGGTAACATTTGTTTAAGATCTGTGAGAAACAGAAGTGGAGAGCCTTATATTTTATATATATTACTAGTGGTGCTATGCATGCTTGATTGTTTTAGTGCTATAATCATAAGTTTTTAACTAGTAATTTCAATAAAGCATAATAGTCTGCATTTCCATAATGCTGCCTAGCCTGATTCATTCTAGGAGAAAATGAATATTATTCAGCAGCTACAAATAATAGGTCTTAGATATAAACTGTGCTTTGCATTTCCCATAATCCTTGCACTATGATGTTAGGTTTGAAATTAGTTAATTAACAAGGGTTTTCTACATGATGTTTTGTTAAACTGGATTGTTTATTTTTTGTTTATTTCTGCTGATGGAAGTTTGTTTAATTCGAATACTTATTTTGAATTATATGATGAAATGAATGTATGCCACCTAATGTAGCTCAAATGTACCCACCCATAATGCATCACAACTACACTGGTCAAAGCTATCAAACCTCCATAATGGTCCGGAGTGGGGTATTACAATAGTGACATTCACAAAGTGTGCCACAACTCTGGAATGAGCTTTAGCACGGACCTGGGGTGGTGGTTGGGACATGACTGATTCCATATTCTTGACTGGATATGCCAAACTACTTATAGCATGATTGCATGGGATTCAGCCATTTAGTGATTTATCACTGATATATAAATCAGTGAAAATGCTTGACTGATGTCAGGTTAGAACTACAAATGGTGAGATCTATATGTTTACCTTAACTCTTTACAAATGATGCCAGTCAGCATCAGTAACAATGGTTTATATTTTTACATCATAAAACTTTGCATGAAGCTGTTTTATTTAAAACTGCACAGACAGAATTCATATATGATTTCAGGACTTCATTTCACAGCATTTTCATTTTATGATGGCACTATGAAATGAAATAATACCTACGGGTCATAATTTCCTTTGTATGATGTGTGTGTTTAAATGTTTTCTGTTGAATCAAATTGTTGTAGTAATTATTGAAGCATAATTAATGATGTAGTCTGTAATGTATATAACATGCTAGCAAAGCATACCTGAATGAAAAATGTTGTGGTATATTACAGTTAGCTGGTAAAAGAAGATGGTTTCTAGTTTTCACTCTGTAATCTAAGCTTTACCCTATTTAAGGTCACTGGGGAGTTCCTGTTTACTCTAGCACTCAGGAGGCAAAAAGCAGGAACAGAATCTTGGACAGGATCATAGTCTTTCAGATACACTAGACAATCTCGATGTACTGAAATGTTGAATTTCAGTATGTTGAGACCGAATAGTGGAAAGTGCAATTACCCGAAACTACACTATGCCGAATGAAAAAATGTTGAATCCGCAAATGTTGAATCCACTGCTAACATGGTGTTGCATTTGTGATGTATGGTGTGGTTTGTGGATTTATCTGGGGTTTCAGGTAAGTGTTGCGTGTTTGAGGATATTGGGTAGGGATTTTAGTGTGTGTGTTTGGTGGTGTTTTTTGTGTGTTTGTGTGTTTAGTGTGAATAGAATATATATGTAGAGGGGGTGTGGGGGCCCCAGCCCCCCACATTGGGGGTGCAGAGGGGGGCTTGCCCCCTGCTTATAGGTACATAAGTGTGTTTGTGTGTATTGTTATGTTTGTTTAGTTAGGTAGGTGTATGTGCGTGTGATTATGTTCTGGATTTTGTGTGTGTGTGTGTGTGTGTGTGTGTGTGTGTGTGTGTGTGTGTGTGTGTGTGTGTGTGTGTGTGTGAATGGTTGCGGTTGTGGTATTCGTGGTTATGGGTTTTCTGTATGTGGGTTTTCGACTATTCAGTCTTGAAATACTAAAATTCGACATTTCAGTACTTCGAGATTATATAGTGAAACCAGACCATCATAGGGCACACACTGTGCTGTCTAAAGTTTGTTGAATAAGATCTAAGTAAATGATCAAATTACTTTTGACTCTTTTTTTTTTTTTTTTTCATTTGTATATTGCATCTTATGGAGTTCGTTCTTGTGTTCCAAAATAAAGATAAATATCTAATTGTATATGTATAAAGGCACATATTTAAACTTCCATCTGTACTTGTAACTGTACCTCTGTTGACTAGCTCTTTTTCAACTCTCTGTACTTATCTGAGAAGAAAAAAAGTCCAACTCACCAACAGCTATTATTTAATTTAAGTGCTTCAGGATAAATACTTTAAATGAAAGATACACAAAAATATAGTAGTCACTTCCTCTGTTAACCAACCAGTTTTTAAGAAGAAAATTACTTTATACAGTGAGCAACACTCCCAACTTAAAACCAAGGAAATAAGTTATTTGCTCAAGAATCTTATAGTTCACACATACTCTTTTGTGCAAAAAAGGATAGTTCTGTAGATCAGTTATTCTGTTATGATTGTGTTTTCTTAATTTCAGTACAAATGTGGTTGAGGTTAGAATACTGTACAATGCAGTTGTTCACTGGCATGTCACAGACTGCCTCAAACCTTCATAATATCATCACATCACATATTTTCCTCTCTATTTCCTGGCTGTCTAACCAGCTAGTCTTAATATTATAGGACAGTAAAATATACCTCTGTTGAAATATCTTTATATTTGGCATAGCTGACATCATGAAATGCAAACAGAAAAACTATTATTATTGAATCTTCCATCATGTTTTATTCATTTTGCACAAAACTTTAGTCCCCTTATTAAAAACAAGAAAAGTACTTTGAAAATGCTTGTATATGTCCATGATTTAACTGAATATTAATGCCTGAGAAACATTTCTCACAAAACCTAAGGATGTCCTAGATAGCAGCCATCAGTAGTTGCTTGAATGTTAAGTACTTGAAGAGTGTGCACGTGAGTGGGTTTGACAGGACAAATGTATAGATAAAAAAACAGCAGTTTTGTTCCATTATGCCTACCAACAAACATCAAAGTAATGTTTTTCAAATTGCCCAATCCTATTTGAAATTGTTTACGTCTTACACACACCTAATAGCTTCATGCAAGCTGTTCCACACGTTTAACTACTCTTTGAGTTACCTGTAATATTATTTTTGACAAAACTCTTAATTAATCTGTTGTCCCTAAGCAAAGACTGCAACAGTCCAGTGCATTTAAATAAGAAAGGGTCCTGCAGGCATTTATTCATTATTATCATATCACCTCTTAGTCTTCAGTATGATAAAGAAAATTGTTCTAAACATTTCAACCTACCTGAATAGTTCATTTTATCTAAATGTTCTATTACTTTATAAATCTTCTTTCTACTAGTTCTATTTTGTCAATATGTGCCTTTTTCTAGGGATACCGCAGTAGGGTTCCATGTGCTAATATCAGCATCACCAGCATTATACATAATTCTCATCCTTACCACTAAATATTCCTAGTAGATGTCTGACGTTTTTATTAGCATTCAGACTGACAACCTCAATATGATTCTGTACAGACAACTTCTTGTTCACAGCAGCACTCAGGTCACAAAATATATTAATGTGTTCTACAGTTGCATGTATTACATGTGTTAACTCCAAAGCACATGCATTTGATCTTTTTCACATTAATCATCATTCTATTCTGCTTTGACCATTTGTTTAAGTAAATGAGGCCTCTTTCTAGGATTTCTCTGTCAGCATCAGAAATGATAACTTTGCCAGTCTTTATGTAATCAGTAGAAATTATGTAAAAAATGTTGTTGCTCTAAACTTACGTGTGGCAAATAAATATGAGACATGTAAGGTCTGAATACAGAACCATGAGGGACACCCTGATTTCTATAATATTCTGAGCTTCTTCTGTCATTCCAATCTATATACCCTTGTTCTAATACACTGTCCTGATAGATTCATTCTAATTAATTTACTTATTAATAAATTATGATCTATCATATCAAAAGTGCTTGAAAAGACTATATAAATCTTATAAATAAATACATAGTTTCAACACAGACTATCTAAATGTCTTAATATCAAAATTGCTAATTTTGCAACTTATTATTCCTAAAAATATGCATAAAATACACCTCAAATTCTGTTATTTTTCTTATTGTTGGAATAATACTTTGTATTTGCAGGATGATAATATAATGTATGGCATTTCCCAATACATAAACACATAATTGTAGAAAGACCTTTTATTATCCATATATTTATTCAGTAGGTTAAGCTCAAAAATCTTTTTGAGAGTTCTTATAAATGTTTTAACATGTTTGCACAGATTCAGATCACCTATTGCCTGTTTACAATAATCAACTTGTTATGCATTGCGTGTTCCTTATTTTTTAACTTCTTTGTCCTCCAAGAAATCTTGTTATTTAATTCACTAAAGTTATTTTTAAAGGTAGATATATTAGCCTGCTTACTACATTTGAAAACACTCTTTGGAATATACTCCTTAATTCAGTTATATCCACCTTTTAAAAAGTGGACTTTCAATCCTTGGAAAGGTTCCCTGTGCTGCAGTCATGTCTGAGTAATACTACATAATCAGGACATGTGACTCCTAGTTTATTCTCTTTATAGCTAAGTGACCAGTGGGGATCATAATTCCTTGAACAAACAACTTTTGCAACCAAAATATAAAGGGGGATTTGAAGAGTAGAAATATTTCATTTGAATCAAAACTTATTTTGCAGAAAATTATAAAAGACATACAGAAAACATATGCATAGAAATAAATATAGAGTTTCACTAGCGGTAAATAAAAATAATAATTAATTCGTTTTCAACAGTCAAACTGCAGTCTTTTACCATGCTTTTCTTATATGAGATGGGTAGATCTCAGCAGTTATTTTCTAAGTATGATAGATTATTTAAATATTTTATCTAATATTCATCATTATTATGTTCTTACTTATGTATCCCTCACATCACAATGGTCAGTGTAGCACTACAAAATAATTTTATGGCACTAAACTATAATATCACATTAGCTTATGACACAAAGATTGAAAAGCAACATATCAGTTTAAACAGCAAAGTAAACACTCCTAGAGAGGCATTGCCAGTCTCAGTGCAGAAAGTATATTATACCATCCCTTTTCACTGCTTTCTTTGGGCTTCACTCAATATTACTTTGAATAACTCCATATCAAATACCAAGAACAAGTCACAAATAGTAAACCATATACGCCTGAATCTATGACATCATGTTAACGTCTACAGTACATCTAATGCATTATTAAAAAAACAAAGTGAACATATTTGTTGTAGAAGTGAAACCACCCGCTCGAAATTCATGGATTTCCTGAAGATTAGAAATCTATTCCAGATGCAAAAACATGGGCATCCTGAGCTTCGAGTGTTCTCCAGTCAGTATTGTGTATTAGTTTGGTTTGTTTGTTGCTCAGTATGTCATTATGTGAATAAATCAGAAGTCTGTTCTCTTACAAACATCCTTATTAATCAATATGTTTTTGCTCTGAAATTCATGTTTAAATATCAAGAGGTGAGTCATTTCCTGATATTTACAAAGACATTTATCTTAATAGTTTGTCAAAGGTTTTTGGGTACTTATACACTGAATATAGAAGACACCTCAAACATCATTTTAAATCTGTCTTAAACTATAAATTTGTCTGAGCTCTTGTGCATTTGTATTCAAAACCTGATAAATAGAGCAGTGCATCAATATACAATGGATGATTACTTGTTCTCAATTACACATATCTGATACAAGCTCACCATCACTGTGAGAAGCTGCTGCAAAAAGTCCTTTTTTGTTTTGCATGTAAAATGGTATGCTGATGTCTTCCTGTCCGAGTGTGAGATGATCAGTCTTTTTTCTATATGTTCCACATTAACTCATTATCTATGCTGTTCAGCCCATTAATTCTGCTAGTTTTATTATGGAACTCTTGGTTCCTAGTCCTGTAATAGTGACAAGCATTTCCAAAAGCTAATCTGACAGTTAATGACTCCATTAAGTAGTGGCATGCTAATTGGTTTTCATCAGGGGCCTGAAATTAATTGGTGTAAATAAATTAACACCTGAGCATGCATCACCCTAGCTATGGATTTTCATAAATACTACCAATTCATATGGTCTGCATTTCCAGCTAATATGCACTGGACTATAAGCAGAGAACATATGACTAATTAAATTGTAACTTAAGACAAAGACTCTCTGTATAAGCTAATTAAAAAATGTTTACCTCTTCATTAGAAGTATTAAAACTGGTTCTAAAAGTATACTTTATATGATGATAGTTACCAAAAGCATCAGAAGGCTGCTGGTATTTCATGTGGTAAAAATATACAATCAAGAACATGTTTAAAACCAATAGATTGTTAATACAAATAACCTGTTAAAAGTAAAATCAGACAGATGCTCAGGTCCATTATTTGTCATACCCCTGATGCATCAGTAATTCAACTTGCAAATATATGTCAGCAGCAGAAACCTCGGCATGAAAGTATTTGCACTACAACACAAACATGCACACATACATATACACAAACACACACACACAGAGAAAAAAATAGAGCTGAAGTTTCAAAGTTATACTGCATAACACTTTGCAAAACTCTTCCATAGGTATATAACTGTTCGATTTTCAAGCAAAGTAAGTAAACTGCTAAATTGCAAGACAGCATCAATATGTTAGTGAAATTATTCTGCCTTTTGGATGTACAGGCATTCCCAATGCACTGCCACACAAATAAAACTATCCATACATATCTCTGCCTACCAGCTCATTAACCACTTTCACTTTTTTTCTGTTTGACCTTACACTGTTCTTCTCTTTCCCTGTCTTGCCCTATATACAGCTGACGACTAACACTTTACATTTCATACTGTTTCTATCACTTTCCATAAATCCTCTGTTCTCTTATTTGAACTGTTAACCATTTAGACCCTTTTCTTCCTGTTTCACTTCTCCTTCCATCTCCATCCTGACTGTATTCTGAGCCATAGAAATGTTTTTCTTTCTTTTTGGCAATTAGCCATTAATGTGTCCTTATTCATAAACAACATATATTATGTTTATATGTTGTATTTCATCCATGTTTTGCTCTTTTATTATACCTTCGAATTTCATGTTTTTATTTAGGCATTATTTCATAAAAATCACTGAGCTGTTCACTAGACTGCTATTGTTTTGTTAATGATTTAATATTTTTTCATTACTTCTGACTTTCCTTTTTCATTCCCATTTCCTTGAAGTTCTCCTTTCCATTTTTGTGTTAACTTTTGTGAATGTGCAAGCAATATGTTGCTCCAATGGAGCTCCTTTCTAGGCACTGTGTGTAGTATTCAAGAGATAAACACAATCAAAATTGGGAGTTGTGCTACAACTGAAGTTAGCACTGCATAGCTGCAACAGCAACTTCAAATAGATCTTTCAGCACTGATTATGCTGATGGATGCATAGTGCATTGGCTAATCTGTTTGTGTGGTGCATGGAGTTTTCTTTCTTTTTTTTTTGTTACTATGTTACTACAGTTCAAAATGTTACTTTCATTTTAAATAGAACATGCTGGCTTTCCATTATCATTAAGCAGACAGAAATAGGTCAATGAAATCTGGAAAGCAAAATGTTCCAGGTGCTGTCAAAAAGTCTTTTTTTTATTCAACATTATAACATCAAATCTTGTTTTTGGCACACGTTTGATAATGTATATTTTTTTTCATCACGATTAAATGCAGAGCAAGATTTGAGAGCTCCAGTGTCAGATGTTAGTTTTGTCAATTATTTTGAAATTACTTCACTCCTGATTTATTTTACTATGTATTGTACAAAACCATGCCACTGTCAGTGCATTTACAATAATAGAATATGATAGTATAATAATACATTTGTTACTATGTCTTGTGTGCATAACAACACTTTTGGCATATAATGCTGCAGTGCTGGAGTACTATTAAAGGATACATTTGGAACTACAGTAGTGAAGTAATTCTTCCCCACCAAATCTGCCTTTATTATTCATGTACTTTGCAAAGCAATGCTGTTATCAATGTAATATGTTCTCATCATTGCACTTTCAGTTTACAGTGAAATCCTATGCATTGTGCAAATACTCTGTGGTTAATGAATGCCAAGGACATAAATGTCATGGAATAACATTATCCCCATTACAATAGGTGTTGTGGAAAGCAGCATTATTGGCAGTGTAATATTACAGCAAAATGTCAGACATGTAGAAAAACTATAGCTCGTCTTTCAGTTTGCATTGCTGTGTAATGCATAAGGTTGGTTAATAATACTGTTTGTTAATATTGGGGAAATGGGCATTGTGGAACAACTACACATTTCTTGTAAATATATATTGTGCAAATCAGAAGTACTGTCAGAAGTGCACTTTGATATCTGCATTTCCACATCCATTTTGCATTCATCACTTCTCTTTAACCCCAGCTGTACTGTTTGTATGCACTGGGAAAATTTGTATCATGAAATAAAAATTAGTTACAATATGTGTTGTACCCAAGCACTGATATTGTCAGTGTAACACTCAGCAAGCACTCAGACCTATGCTAAGCTGTAGGGCAGGATTCAGAGAAAATATGGCTATAGCTCCATTACCGCTTTGCCAGGGAGACTTAATTTTACTATTGTGATAAAAGATTCAGAGAAATAAAGGGACCACATTGAGCATAAGCTTATTAGCAGGTTATTAGTATTTTACTCTATTAAACTATGCACAGTTTGAAGTAACCTCCTTAGCCTTCTTCCTATCAACCAGTGCAGTGTTGTTACACACCCACACACACACACACACACACACACACCTACCTTTACAGTACTGACATTGTACTTACAGTCATGCTCCTGCCACAGAAATCAGTGGGTACACATTAACAAAACATGGTACATGTTTTTACCACTTAGCTGCCCAAATAGTAAGGCAGCGCTTTTCTTTGAATCACTCTTCTGTTCCATTCCCATTGAAAGCTTCACGTAAGCACATCTGGCTTTAGACTGACACATTTGCTTGTGGCTTTGTCCAGCATGATAACCACTGTCCTGCAAGCTGGATGCTTCTTACTGCTCTAGTCCTACAGCGATGTTTGAATCACACCTGTACAACACACTGAAATATGATTGTGAGTGCATTATATTGTTTCTGAATCCCAGGGTTAGTATTACAACTTCTTCACACCTGCTGATAATATTTCTTTTAATTGTGTTACTTTTATATTATATTATAATGCATGTTGTAATTCCTTTATATTTATTATCAAATAAATGAAAATAAAAACAGACACACGTTAGAAATGTGCATATCTTTAAAATGTGACAAAAGTGTTACTACTAATTACTAAATAAAAACAAATCACGTCCTCCTCAAGATTAATTTTATTAATGCAGTAATCATATTTCAACATAATTAAGTGAAATCTGTTTTTAGTAGAGGACTAAAACAATACTTTCAAAATTAATCCTACACACTGTAATGCTTCTTTTTATCTTTTTAAATGTAATTTTGATCTTTATTGATTACACAAAACAAAACCTTCCAACAAAAGATAACTTCAAAATATAAACATAGTAGATGCATTTGTAAAAGCTATTCTACATATAAAGAGTAAATAAATACTGGATTTAGCAGATGGGATGAAAAAGGAAGACGGGGGCTATTTTCAATACACAGCAGAAAGGAGGACGTGAATGACATAACTGGTCACGCAAGCATTAATGGGAGTATAATTACAGAAAACTGGGGAAAAGCAGAAGCACTGAATGAATAGCTTGCTTCTGACTTTACAAAGCAAAGCAACAGAAAGGAGATGAAACTGGGACAGAGACAGGGCAAAACTGGAAGAACACTAAAGAAATACCAGGACAGAGATGAGGAGGTTCGGAGTGAACTAACAACACTTAAGGAAGGTAAAGTACATGGACAAGCTGGGTTACATCCAAGAGTCCTCAGATGTCTGGTCAGTACTGTGTCAAATATCTTCATCAGATCACTGTCTGGTTCAGAAGTGTTAGCAGACTGGCATACAATTGGTGTACCATTATACAAGGGGGAGCAGAAAAAATATCCAGGGCAATTCAAGCCTTTTAGATTAACTGTAGTGGCAGAGAAAGTCATGGACTTCCAGAAGGGAATGCTTTTCTAGAGGGCAACAATCTTCCGAAGAGCAGCCAACATGAATTCATGAACAAAAGGAGCCATTAGTTAAACCTGAACCAGTTTTATAACTGAGTGGCAGATGAAATTGACATGAGCTAACAGAAAATGTAGCCTACCTGTACATCAGTAAGGTCTTTGTATGTGTCCTCAAAGGAGGATAATAGAAAACTGAAGTTGTTGGGGATAGGACCAAACATTAAAAACTCAAAACCATAATTAGGAAGAGGAGAAGGGGCAGCTGATCCAGGTACAAGCTGTTAGCAGGCATGCTTGGCAACACCAGAATGGAGTGCCAGCATTTCATGCAGTGTAAGAGTTTGTCACTGGTTCAAAGACAGCATTAATTCATTTCAATCATTTAAAGAGTCATGCAGTTACTTAAATGACTGTTTAAATTAATGAGGAGACATGGCAGTTTTTTTTACGCCTCAACTTCAGTTTGAGGGCACATGTCTGGGAGATTGCTCAGCGGTGCCAATTTGCCTAGGTGTTGCTCAGGGAAAAAAACAGGAAGACAGCATGGTTGAATAGTTCAAACACAGGTGCAGTGAGAGAGGAACAATATACATGATAAGGGGGGAATGACTAATGGTACACCTCTGGTGTCTGTCCTACGTCCAGGTTTATTCACTGGATATGTCACACATGGCTGGCAGTGGGGGTTAGCATTGTCACCTCACAGCAAGAGGTTCTCAGGTTTGATTCTCAGATGGGGTGCCTTACGTGTGGAGTCTGCATGTCCACCATGCGATTGCATGGGTTTCCTCCAGCATTCCAAAGACATGCAGTAAGTGGATTGGATACTCTAAATTGGCTGTAGGTGTAAGTGTGTGTGCAAGTGAGTGGTATGGATGAACTACCGCAGCAGGACTAGCCACCCGTTGGTTTAAACCTTGGCTGGAGATGATTGTCACTGTTAAAGTGACACCCCGACCCCATGTGCAAAATGGGAAAAATGGGCTGAGGATAGATGGATGCCTGACACATATCTAACGGAACAGAGGGCAGAACTAGTCACTTTGCTGATGACAAGAAAAGGTACAACAATGGAGAACTGGAGGATGAGTCTACTGAAGGATTTGGAAGGAATTGAACAAATAAATAAAAAGGTAGCCATTGAAGTTCATTGCAGAGAAATGAAAAGTGCTGCACTTAAGACACAGAATACCTGGGGTAAAGTAATATCTGTGACAAGCAGAATTGATGATAACAGAGCAAGGATCTGAGAGTATTAACTGCATCTAAAGCGGGTCTCTAGGAGCAGAGTGAGAGTGCAGTAGAAGCAGCAAGCAGAATGCTGGGATGTAGCCTTAAGTGGATAAGTTCTAGAAGCAAAGTACTAATGCTTCCAGTCTACAGGACCTTGGCCAGACCACGAAATGGGTACTGCATGCAGCTCTAGAAGCCATAAAAGGAAAAAAGGCATCAGACTGTTGAAATGAATTATGAGGAAAGTTATAACCAGAATCATGGGCCGGAAGGGGAGGAATATGATGAGAGGTTTGGGGATGTAAAGCTCTTTTCACCTGATACTAGAAGAGACATGGAAGATGTGATGTTTGGTACACAAGATCATGTGAGGGAGATGTGAAGGAATCATATTGTACAGGAAGGGCAGATGTGGAAGGAAGGGAGCACAAGCAGCAGATTGTAAGGGGTAACTACTCCCTGAATCTTCAATAGCACTTTAGTACTTTCTCACAGAAAGGGTCGCAGAATCTAAGACACATAAAATAGAGTAGATAAGGTTATTGTCTTGTTCTGCTGCCAAGCAAATGTAGTGTAGTGCTCAGTGGAGCAGATGGCAGCCAAACAGGACTGTGCTGCTGGAAATGAGGATACTTCATTTGTGGATGTATTGATATTTCCCAGTCCCTAGGTAGCATCCTGGTTGGGGGGTGGGCTGCACAGGTGAAAGTACTGTGTCCATGGATGGGGCGGGAATGTCACCATCATATTATTCAAGTATACCTCTGACACCATGACCCCTGCCTGTGCCAGAATTTGGGTACCATCATCATCAGAGTCAGAGATTTCCTCAACAGCCAGTAGGTCTATATCTATGATGGAGGACCCTGATAACACAGCACCTATGAACACACAAAAGAATTCAGAAATTAAGGATGAATCCTTCACCAATGTCCTCAGCCTAGTGAAACCACTACTAGATAACAGAGTACTACAGAAAACTAGTGTCTGATATATCTTAGGCAGACAGCTTTTTTACATGCAGCTTCAATGTTCCTATAAACATACAAGTTATGTATGTAACTTATACAACCATGAATTGGACAAGTAATGCAGATAGTACCTCATTTTCAGATGTTCCCACCTTGGGCAACAATGATCATCTCTGTGGTGCTTTGTGCAAGTCATCACCCTGTCTAACCCTCTGCTATAGATTCTATAAAGTTATAGTGGGCTGTTTTTTATTTCTCAGCTTAGAGCTGAGGGAGGAGGCAGGTTGGAGAAATGAACAGGGTACCACATTATATTTTTATGGTTTTATTTCTCTTTCCCTACTAATTCTTTGGCATATGTAGTAGAAGATCCCCTAGTCACCTTAGTTTACTGTAGCTCATGATAAAAGCAATACAATGAAGTGCCATTTTTTTAATCTTTTTGTTAATCTTATCCCCCATCATTGCTTCCTGACTATCAGCCCCTCCTTCTTCAGAAGCTGTTATACAGATGGCCATTAGAGGTTTTGTAGTTAGGTTCCATAATAATGTCCCCTGCTGGCTAACATGAGGACCAGCATCACCACAAACTGTATATAGGTTCTCTGCCCACTATGTGCTCTTCCCCCACACACACTCCTTTGAGGCTACCATCACAGGATTGCAGTGCCAAATCCATTTTCTCTGGTCATGTAGCCATTTTTGATATTTTGGCCTTCATCTGCATGAAAGCAACTTGGCCATCTGAGATTACCATCAAACTCCCTGTAGACTGGGCAGATCACCACAAGCTACTCATTCCCACTCTCCACTGCCTACCTCATCCAGTATCTTAGCGGCTAGTCAAACGTATGTTATCTGGGTCATAGCTAGGACTTCATCTACGTATACCACAGAGCTGGACAAAAGCTGAATCACCTTAATTCAAATATGTAATTTCTTCCTGTTTTTATTATTTTGTACTGATACAGTGTTGAAAAAGGTGGCAGCTTTATAATTGTGTAATGTTCTTATATCTTGTGTGGGATGTATCACATGATCATTTTGGGGTGTCTTTGATAACAGGATCTGCTGGCCTTGTTAAAGTACTTGCTTAGATCAATAGTTAATTAATCTGTTGTACTTCATTCCAACTAATTGTGCAAGTTCAGATTTTTTTAGATTGTTACATCTTTCACAAATGGTCATATATAGACTTAATATAACAAAACTGAAGTTTGCACTTGATATCAACTCACCATTATTCATAACAGAATGAGTTCTTAAACAGAATGCAACCCAACTTCTGCCTTTGGTCAGAGAGACAGTGCTTGTCATGTTATTGCAGCTGCTTTGAGACTTGAATTTGGTTTAATTGCTGTATTGCTGTCATTTGAACAAAAAGGGTCCATTATCTAATGGGATAGTTAATATTTCTATCTGCCATTACATGTCTTTCTAAAATTGTTTTGTCAGCAGCTGCACAGGGTTAGGAGGGTGGCCTAATGGTTAAGGTGTTTGCCTTATAAACACAAGGTGCAGGGTTTGAGTCTCACAAAGGATAATTGGCTAAGCTTAAAATGGCTCACAAGGGCAGTTAGTTTAGTACTAATCTATGAACCTATGAACCTATGCACTGGATAGCAATCTGAAGAAAAATGTTTCAGCATGCCAACAGTTATTGTAGGTAGACGTTTTAACTTTTAGTAAACATCAAGTACCTCAGCTTTGGTAGTATGTAATTTGGTTTTGTAGGGAGAGAAGCCTACAACTTAGGCTGGGGTGTTATGACAAAGGATAGGTTTGCCTGATTTTGGGAATTTCACTTGATTTACACTCATTTAACTTGTCAGCATCACCGGTTACTGATAAGTTCCGCTTCAGCTCTACAGAGCTGGAAGCTTCATTGATAGTGACTGATGGTCACTGACAGTCACATATTCAGAATGTCTGAAACATCAAAATACCAGCCATTATATTCATGCCTTTATATTTATAAATACTGAGTGTTTGTTTCTCTCTTAATCATTTGTTATCCAGGTAGGTGACCTTTAGAATATTACATAAATTCATTTGAGAAGCTAAACAGTAACTTGTGTCACATTGGAGCCAGAGATGAATGGGCATACTGTTTCTATTAAATAGGTAAAAATAGGCAATGCGTTACATAACTGTGAAAAAATCCATGCAGTCAAAGCATACATTGTACATTCATAACTTATAGATTTTTAATATATTTTTACTGTTATTGTATTTACTGTTGTGTGCCACATAGTACAGTTTTCCTGTGTACAAATGGGTTTTTCCAAGGTCTTCAGTTTCTTCCAGTATCCACTAAACAAGCTACTAAGTGAATTGGCAGACTTGTAAATTTCATTTTGTGTGTGTGTGTGTGTGTGTGTGTGTGTGTGTGTGTGTGTGTGTGTGTGCGTGTGCGTGTGTGTGTGTGTGTGTGTCTGTATGTATGTATATATGGTGTGCATGGTGTGTGAACATGTGTGTCTTCTGCGATGGAATAGCCTCTCATGCAGGTTTAAGATCGATGCTCTGCCTTATGCCTTCACAACCACTGCTTGTTGGGACAGGCTGTAGCTTCTCATCAACCCTGATCAGGATAAAGTGAATAGCAGAAAATAAATTAACCCCTCCTAATTTCAATAATTTTTGTAAATGCACTCCACTTGAGTCATAACCAAGGAGGATTCTGGAAGAAGTAGAATGGTCATCAATGTATTTCATAGCCATTCTCTGTCTGAAACTTAGTCCTCTCTGTTGGTCATTTAACTCAGCAAACCATACTATGCCTTTGTCACTGTCTTTCCAAACCATCTGGTATCCTTTTCATAGATCTCTCAAGCCTGCTTGAGAGATGCCTTTACTTGTTAAAACTGAATCATGAACTGAGAGTAACAGATACGTTCTTCAAAGTGTTACAACAGTGTTTTAATTTATCAGCATAACTTTGTATATCACATAGCACCCAATGTCAAAGCATTAAATGGACTCACCATGTTCCAAGAAGGGATTGTTTTCAATGTCTATTTGAAAGATTCAACATAACATTGTTTTCTACCACTGACCAAAAGGCAGAGTCAAAAGAATTCTGTTAAAATTATGACACAAATATTTAAAGCTCTGGAAACCTCAGTATTGATTTTGCACTAATTTATGTCAATATATATTATATTTATATCAGTGGTAGATAAAGTATACATTGGATCCTGGGCTGTTTTCAATCCATGCCTGCCCCAAAATGATGTATGTATAGGTTGAAGTATCTGTTGTAACATATATCACCCACCATTGAGACACAGTGCACAAAAGCAGACTGCAAACATGGATTTAATATCACAAATATCACGCCTGTTGTCATTTCCAACACACATGACAGGTAGCTCATCTGACAATACATCATTATGTTCTTGCACTATACTTGAACAAAATATTTCAGCATATATAAAGGATAACGTAAGCTGCCACTGTTTAATTAGTACACAGATAATCTACTTTGAGACTATTAATTCATTACATTTTAAACTCACCATCAGTACATATAGAAAATACAGCTTAATCAAATGTCACACATTGGCAAGCACAGCATATGTTTTTATCTGTCTATTTTTCTGTTTGTTTGAAGAGTAGCTAACCAGGTCCAGTGACCTTTTTCAGTCATTACCCTGGCCAGAGAAACTATTATATGCATTGTTCAATCAGCTTACAGTCTGAAAATAAACAACAATGAATTGATTTTACACTAGAAATTTTAAATGAGAAATATGACCAATGAGTGGCATAATTATATATTGTGTACATTGTTCACTCAGTTCCTACATTGACCGCTAAAATGTGCTGATTAAACTCAAAACAGTTTACAAGGAATGTTGCTACGATAAACTAGATAAGTTACATTTTAAACAAATACATTTAAAATTCACTGTTCTGCACAGAATGTGACTTCTCTGTTCTGACACCAAAGTAGTGCTTCTCACTCCATTTTGCTCTTCATAAGACAGTGACATACAATGCATTCAGAAAACATTTCACCCTCCAAAGGAAGAAAGCCACTGCACATCCCCCAATAATATAAACTCTGTGATCAACCTCCTCCTACAGACATGCATTTAACTTGCAATATCACAGTTTTAATCTAGTTCCCCTACTACTCTGACTAAGCTTCTTAGTCCACCTATTACTCACCAACATGCTGTATACCTCTCCCTTACCATCCAACCCACTAAGTTTAGCTGACTAAAAATTCTCCAACTGATATCCAACCCTCTGTAGCTCATGATCATGTACTCCTTTTAACCCCTGTGTCTCTGTACATATATGTGTGAACATATTTAAATGTTAGCACTTATCCGTACTTGTCTGATCTGTACATAGCTACATAAACCTGCATGATGACTGGCTGCACTGTACTGCACACTATGCTTCTGTCTTAAGTTACTACTCTCCTACCTTCCTCTGCTGTACTGTAACTCCCGGCCGTGGCTGAAATAGGTCCAGCTTGGACCTGTCCTCAAACCAGTCAATAACTCTAAATTAGATAGACAGACATGATTACAGTGAAAGAGGTCATTTACAGTGCATCAGTTGTCTTCTTACATTACAAATAACGTCCTATGGCACATAGCTTTTTTCTTGAGCTCTCAAGCTCCATTACCTACTACATGATTTGTTCATCCTTCATATCGTGTGTCTCCCATCATATCTCAGCACTAACTTTTCTCTCCTTCCAGCCCACTATCTAAACAATAAAATGTCAATACTTTCCCCATATATCCCATTGTTAAGCCAATAGCTATACTGTACTAGACATAATAAACATCCAGGCATCCACAGAAATTATCTCATTAATTTCCTTTAGATAATGGGGTAAATGTACATTGTCAACCTACTGGACAATGAACATTCTCCAACAGGGTATTAATGTACAGATATCATCTGCAAAAAATCAAATCCATCACTTTACAGCAATGTAATAGGCTGACATGAAGCACTGTGTTTTGCTAGCTAAATGTGGGCTTTGCTTTTAAGTGACTGTAAAATTAAAAAAAAAATAATCTGTGCATAAGTGTAAGAAAGAAAGTGAGAGATGGAGATGCAGATTGACCCACTGATCAAGAAAGAGAGACATACAGACAATGAATGTGACAAAGAGACGGAACACATACCTGTCAAGTATATTGCTCAAGAGTCATGGATAAAACTGACACTATGAGGGCAAAAGACCAGAAATCAGGCACAATTTCTAAATATAACCCTAATTCATTTAAGAAGAGAAAGCAAGAGGTGTTCATCAATGTGCTTTTTTCTGAACAACAAAAAAGTTTAAAACTTTAATGTCTGGCTTCATTGACTGACAGTAATCTTAAGTGATTTACCAGAAAAACAATAATGCTTGATGGCTATGGCAAACTTAGGGACAGCTGAAAAGCAAAGGGGTTGCATTGCCTTGCACTGTATGAACTTTTTACTGATTTAATCACAATGAGATATCTGAGGTGTACTTATTTGGGAAAGTAACTGTAACTTCTGGGCACATTGTGTGTTTGTGTTTGTTCCTCAATGTATGTGTGTGTGTGTGTGTGTGTGTGTGTCTCTGTGTCTCTTCCTCTGCATATATGTGTGTGTGTGTATGTGTGTGTGTGTGTGTGTGTGTGTGTGTGTGTGTGCACATATGTGTGTTATTGAGTATGTATGCACGTTTGCACTTCTTGTGTGGACATTAGATACTTTTTCTTTGGAGCACTTTTTTCTATTCTGTTGATTCATTCCTATGGCATCTGCCACAGTCCCCATGTCTGAGGCTGGGTTTACCAGCCACCCAATACACCACCATTCCGAACTATCTCCATTTTACTTGCAGAGGCTAACTTGCATCCAAGGATGTCTGTTGGGATCTGATATTACCTATCTGCTGGTGTGGGTTTGCTTTTGACTTAACTATTTCTCCCAACAAACCAAATGTTTGTGTTGACTTCTATGGGGTTGTGCAGTGGGTGGAACTTGATGAATCACTCCACATATCCACATAGAGCTGATGTCAGTAAGCCACTCTCATCCCTCACTTGAAGATTATTGCAATTGGCTACCCAGTGTCCACAAGGTAGCACATATCATTTTGTGTGTCTATGCACACATCACCCCCCCAAGGATGGGACCAGTCATCCTCCTTATCAGTTCCTCAGATGCCTGAGTTACTAATTAAACCATGATTGCCTAGTCTAGTAATGCCTTGGAGCTGATTGAAGATTAAATATTGACATAACTTATAGTTTTGATGTAAACTACTTCCTCCAACAGCAATTACATACTACAGCAAATTTGAAACATTAGTCATGTAAACTATTTTGCATCAAAAATAGAAAAAAGTATATCTACTAATTAGAAAAAAAAACAATTTAACAGAGAATCCATTATCTAAGAATAATAATGCTCTCCAGGTTGGGTGTTATTGGGGAAATAATATCCCTTTCAGGGGTGGAGAGCCACTCAGCCTCTTTGGGCTTGCTGTTATTTCACCAGTGGCACCCACCATGTTGAGCATTATTGCTTGCTTACAAGCTCTCTCAGTAAACAAGAAATTATAGACGCTATAGCAAAATTAAAACCAGGAAAGGTACCTGGTCCAGATGGATATACTTCTGAATTCTATAAAACATTTAATAATAAACTGTCCCCCGTTCTTTTGAAGGTATATAACTACATTAAACTAAATGGTATAACCAATCTTTATTTAAATAGCTCCAAAACAATTCTTCTACCAAAAAATAGCATAGACAAAGCCAAGCCACACAATTATAGACCTGTATCACTAATGATCCTAGATAGTAAAATCTTATCCTTAATTTTAGCAAGTAGACTTAAAATAGTGATGCTATATATAATATCCTCAGAGCAAGCTGTTTTCATGTCAAATAGGCAAATGTGATAACACCTTAACACTGGATGCTATGATACATCTTTTTAAAAACGATAAAACACTGAGGTATAGCCTAACCCTGGATGCTCGCAAAGCGTTTGATAGGGTCAGTTGGAATTTCCTATTTAGTGCCATGGGTCAATTTAACATCCCTGAAATATTCATAAATCTAATTAAAACCCTGTATAATAAGTCCAATACTTATCTATATATCAACAAGTTAACATCAAAGCCTATCAAGATTCTATACTGAACCCCTTTTCTTATATATTTCCCAAGCCACATTCCACTCCATTCCAAAAGTCATGAACACCAAATTAGTTTTTTCTGCATTTGCAGATGATTTAAATATTTACTTTGAATGACCCTACTCAGATCTAAAGAAATTAACAAGTACAATTGAACAATTTTCAGTATTATCCAGTTATAAAGTCAACCTGAATAAATCTCACATCTTCCCCATCAATCCTCGCTACCATAAGGAATTTTTATTTATAGAAGCACCCTTCAAAATAGAATACTCTTTCAAATATCTAGGGATTTATTATGAACATAATTAAGCCTCCATGTTTCAAAATAACCTCAGAAAAGTATGGATAAACATTCTGTAAGATATATACAGATGGCAACAGCTAAAACTGCCTTTGCTGTCGAAAGCAGCAATCATCAAGATGAACGTTCTGCCTAAACTCTTATATCAGCTTAATTCCTCCAATGTAATAGTACTAAAATCTTTCTTTCTAACAATACACAAGGAGTTAGCAAAATTTATATGGTCGCCTAAATCGGTCAGGATAAGTTATCAAAAATGAATATACCCTAAAGAAAGAGGAGGCCTGAGTCTACTGGACTTTCAACTTTACTACCAGATCATTTGTGCAAATTGAATTATCCAAATATCAAAGTTTACTCAGTTGTAAGATTCATGGTCTCCTCCTTGGGTAAGATTATGGCACAAACACGTAATCAGTAATACTCTAAATCCAAAAGCTCTTCCCTTCCTAACTGAAATTGGCCTAAAAACTCTAAAATAAACAACATTCTGAAACAGAGTTAGGACTTTTCGGGCTTTAATTAAATCCCTTGATTTAGACAAAACCTTTTCCCTCCTCCGGCCTGTACACTTGAATCCCAACATAAGAATTAATAATAATATGCTCAACTTATCGGAATACCCCTTAATTAAAGAATACATGATATGGGATGTCCAAAAACATAAAGGAAAGTCGATACAGGAAATGAGAAGGGAACTTAAGCTGGGACTTAAATATACTATTATTTTGCATCAGATTAGGGGAGCTTATACCAACACTAATCATTGATACCCCTGACATTGAAAATTAAATAACTAGGGTTGGAGGTATTTTGGATAGCTTAAGCAGTCAAAGAAATATGTTGTCAAATACTTATAAAATAATCATGGCTACTAGATATCAAGATAAGTTGTTATATTCTAATTACTGGGACCATAAGGAACCTGGACTTACTTGTGAACAGAAACTCAGGGCAACTGAGTCCACCATGAAGCTATCCCCATTCAATAAACTCATTTACACCCAACTAATGGGTAATAACTCCTATTTCACTCCTAATACTTTAAATAAATTCAACCCAAATGTCTCCCCAGCATGCCATTGTTGTTCCTTTCTGTAGGCAGACCTATTACACATATTTTGGTTCTGTAAGTACTCTCATAAACTTTGGTGCTCTCTTAAGGTTCGTCTAGGGAAAATGGGATACCAGAAATCAACTTTATCTTGGGAACTAGCGATAGTACATATTACTGATTTGAGATTATCTGGTCTGAGGTATCATGTACTTATCACTCTCTGACTATTAATCAAATTTTATATAAATAAAAATTGGTTGGACCGCACCAAAATATCTTGGATTGGGTTTAGGAACTTGGCAATTAAATTCATATTCTCGCACAAACTTTTCATAGGTAACATAAAGAAACAAATGTATTATCAGAAATTTTGGAATCTCTTATATGACATTATTTTAAAAGATTAGCCTCTGGACAGACAGGAAATTTAGTTTATGTGGTCTACAGAGTATTTATAGTCCTTTCGTCCAGGCAATTTGATCTGCCAAATACTCTCCTTCCTTCCAAACTATTCATTAAAGTACAGTGGCTACGAATGAGCTCCCTATGCAAATGGTAGTAGCACTGTTGTTCTTGTTGTACATTTGTAAATTTGTATATATGTTTATAGAAGTTTTTAAGAGAGTTTTATAGATTCTGTGCTTAGTATGGAAATCATATATGTAATCTATTCAGTACATTGCATATTGGAATAGTTATTCTTTTATACTCTCTGCTGAAAATAATAAAATACTATTTGAAAAAAAAATTGCTTGCTCACAATCTCTCACCATAATTCAGCATGACTCGTGTATTTCAGCACCAGCTTTTCTGTGGCAAGACAGAAACATCAGCCGTATCTTCTAGCTCATATATCATATTTCTCCATAGCTCTCACCTTCTTTGCTCAAAAATCAGGGACACAGTCAATAGTCATGGACTG